>NC_053494.1:110602541-110902541 GCF_905171775.1 Rana temporaria
GTAGAAAAAAAGTCAGACAGGCTTTTTTTCTAGGAAAGTCCGGCTGTGTGTTGCCTCTATCGGACTTTTTTTGTCGGAAGTCCAACGGACCTTAGATAGGGATTCTGTTCTCTTTTTGTCCGTCGGACTTCCGAAGGGCTCACAGCAGACTTTTGCACAGTCAAAAGTCCGACCGTGTGTACGAGGCATTAGGGATGGACAACAACATAGCAACAGAACTGCCAACAGGCCCACAAGAAAACAAGGGTTAAAGAACCTAAACAAAATACCCAGGTGACAACTTGAAGCAGCTTATGGCTGAAACATGCATCAGGTTTAGAACATCTTAAATCCAGACTGGGGCAAATGCCAACAGATATCCCCCACTCTGAAGATTTGGGGTGGCCCTTCTTTTTGAGGGGGCTTTTGGGCATTCTTTATGGTCTAGGGCTGGCCACAAAAAGAGGTGTTATGCTTTGGTTTAGTAGTTGATGCCCAGAGAGGGCAAACAGAACCTTCTTTGCTAAGCAGAAGTAGTATCCTATAAACCTAAATGTCACTGTTTAATATATATGGACAACATGGGGTAGATTTACTGTGGCACTCAGAATCTGGTGCAGCTATGCATGGTAGCTAAAAAGCTCCTAACTTCAGCTTGTTCAATTAATCTTTGGCAATAAACTCTCCAGTTTTAGTAAATCAACCCCCATGGATTTTAAGGCGTCATTTGTAAATCTAACACTAACCAAAAGCTTAAAACACCAAGCACTGAGACCATAAATCCATATAATCACATATGTGAAAATGTAATGGATGAAAATGTCATAAAAGGCCCAGGTAGCTGTGGAAGCACTAGGAGTAGTAGCTGGACATATCAGGAAACACACACACAGCGCTAAGAAACGAAATGGCAATTAGCAATATCCATGGAGGATCATTGTATTACACCTGGAATGGACCGCAAACCCCGTAATGATGCATTTTGCATGTATGTGCTTTATCAGGTCATGGAATTAGGGGCAATCATCAATTAAATACTGTTGAAAGAGGGTGGACTATGGGCAGAACTAGTAAAGAGCCGGATCTTCTGTCATTGCCCCCCTCATGAAATGGCTACTGCAGATGGATACTTAGAAACCATCACCAGCCCTTCATGACTCTCTTATGTCTGTCTTCCTGTCAGATCGCAGCCTGTATCATCTCCGGCATGGCTGTCCACTCTGTTGGCTTAGCATCTGCGATCACCGCAGAAACTGTCATCCCTTCCTCCAGCCACCCCTACACATGCCTGTACACCCAGGAGTTGGTCATTCTTCATTTGGGCTGATCACTGAGGATCAGTTGACCTCCGGTCACAGTCAGTGAGTTTGCAATTGGATTGCATGTCCTGGTTTATGTTTTTAAGACTATTGCTTTGTTTGAATAAATGTGGTCTTTGGTACGTTCCTCCTTTCATCTTTTACAGCATACATATGGTGTAATACAATGATCTTCCATGGATAATGCTAATTTACATTTAGTGAGTCCTGAGCACTGATTGTGTGTGTTTCCTGATCGAAATAAACACTAAATACATCTAATGCCCAAAAAAATGCAATCTTTCATTATTTACAATTTAACAAAATTATTCCATAAACTCATCAAAAAGCATGCATAAAAATCAATAATGGAGTTTAAAAGTAAACTGTAGTAGCATCAATCATGTGATATAATATTTCCATAAGTTTGCTATTAGCCTTAAGGGTTCAAATGAAACGAGTTGTAAATTTTTTACATTGTTAAATTTACATAGTGTTTATGTGGAGCAGAAGTAGTAGCTGTACGAATAGCTGGGGATAAAGCACATGCACCATTCTGAGTGTAGTATTAGAGTAAATGTATTACACATGTAGATGTTGGTACTCACAAAGGTGAAGTGACAATACTGGCATTGGACACACAGTGCAGGGTGTCGGCAGAGAAGGTACATCCGGAAGGCTTCTACGGTGAATGCTCAGAGCGGGCAGTCACGGTGGTAGCCGACACTTCCTGGAATCTGTAACGCACATGGAGTTGGGGATGATGTCACTTCCCGGGACGTGGTGAACCAATAGGAAGCGCATTTACGGAGCATGCACTCCTTCTTCAGGCCTAACTGGGGTCATGTTGGATGTGGGCTTTTATCCCCAGCTGTTCCAGAAGTTGCTTCTTACTTTTCACTGGGCTGCTTCTCCAGGTGCTTCTGCATTGTCTATATGGACTTTTTATTAGAGAGACAAGTAAATAATGCGCATAGGTACACATAAACCTTGGGTGTCAGATACAGCATAAACACAGCATGGTAATAAAAGTCAGAATGTGACAGTTTTGGATAAACTTATCAAGAAGTCTGTGTTAAAAATTGAGATGGGTAAAATACTTCCAGGGCTGCCATCAGAGGGGAACAGAGACCATGTTCCAATTTCTAGAAAAAAGGCAAGGAGAGAGGCGCCTCTGGGTGTAGTAGCTTAAAAACAATTTAATGGTTAAAAAACAAATACATGTGGTTGTTGCACTCACATTTGAGCAGTATGGAACAGGCACGTAAAGGTTTCTTTTAGGCTGGGTGAGCTGTCATCCGAGGAGGTAAGTTCCTTTTCCAGTCAGAGGGAGCGCTGTGCGGGGAGGTCACTATTTCATCCGAAGGATGGCATCCATGGGGATGTAGATGGTTCTCAACCCGAGGTCTGGAGCGTACGTGGAAGGCTGGCGAGGGCGGATGACGTCACTGGTATGCGACGCGTTTCAGAGTCTCAAAAACAGCTGATGGATTTTGCTGCTTACACTCCTTTCTCAAGCATAGCGGAGGAGGGGCACGGAACTAGTATTTATTGGTGTGGAGGGGGCGGAGCAAGGCGAAGGTGGGGCGGGACATCACATCACTCCGCATTCCGTCCCGCCCCACCTTCGCCTTGCTCCGCCCCCTCCACACCAATAAATACTAGTTCCGTGCCCCTCCTCCGCTATGCTTGAGAAAGGAGTGTAAGCAGCAAAATCCATCAGCTGTTTTTGAGACTCTGAAACGCGTCGCATACCAGTGACGTCATCCGCCCTCGCCAGCCTTCCACGTACGCTCCAGACCTCGGGTTGAGAACCATCTACATCCCCATGGATGCCATCCTTCGGATGAAATAGTGACCTCCCCGCACAGCGCTCCCTCTGACTGGAAAAGGAACTTACCTCCTCGGATGACAGCTCACCCAGCCTAAAAGAAACCTTTACGTGCCTGTTCCATACTGCTCAAATGTGAGTGCAACAACCACATGTATTTGTTTTTTAACCATTAAATTGTTTTTAAGCTACTACACCCAGAGGCGCCTCTCTCCTTGCCTTTTTTCTGGACTTTTTATTAGTTTGTTTAAGCTTCTCTTGATTATCCCCATCCCCCATGATGTCCAACAGACTGGTGTGCCAACATCAGCTTGATGCAAGTGCCAACTCATCTATGTGTGTAGCTGTACGAGTAAGAGACTTAATAATAAGTTCACCTTTGTTCAGGTTTTTTCTAAATGTCAGCTTCCCATGTACAAATATAGCATTAATGTACTTATTTTGCAAAAATATCACAGCTTCCCTTTAAATCTACTCACACTTACTTCCATGTTTCCAAACGTATCCATTAGTAATGTCCTACTTCCTGGACAGACTTTGGGCCATGACACAGGAAGGAGTTGACCAGCTGACCTCATTAGCACAAACTTTGCATCATCCACCCTTCTACCCACCCACCCTCTTCCAGCTGCATGTGTTTTAAATGGAATGCAATCAATCAGTGATCACCCATCTCACTAAATACACAATATGCAATCAGATTCCATAGTGTTTGGTCAACTTTATGCAAGTACATAGGAGGGAGTAGACAGAAACACTCATCTGTCAAGCCCCATTCAAAACTCTGCATAGTGGGAACTCACATTCTCACATGCATTTCTTTTGGGGGGGGGGGGTGTTTTGGAGCATCACGCAGCGGAATTTGGTGCATTTTTTATTGTAATTTTTGGTGGCATTCTGAAATGCAAGGAAACACACAGATGTGAATGGAGCCTCATTGTTCTTGTTTTAACACACCAATTTCCCTTTCAGGCTCCATTCACATCTAACATAGTGGGAGCGCACATTTTGTGGTTAGTTTTTTCTGTGACATGCATAGGGCAGCCTGTTGATTTCAATTGGCTGCACTACATGTGGCTTTTTTACCATCCGTTAACAATTAATGACACTGAAAGCAACTAGTAATTTTAGGTGTATAAAAATGGCCAAACACTATACAATCTGATTGTACAATCTCTTTTCGATCTACCATCAACTATGTAGTGTAAGGGCCTCCCTGATTGGATACAGACAGATTGGCTAGATAGGTGTTTCCTCCTATTATAAAAATTTGGTAAATCTAAAGGAGATTGTACAATCAGATTGTATAGTGAATGGCCACCTTTATAAACCGAAAATTATTAGTTGCGCCTTCAGTGCCATTAAGGCCCCTTTCACACTTGTGTGACTTGTCCTGTAATTATTTCCAGTGATAACCATTCATATACTGTATGTGTGACTGCAAGTCGTGCCGACTTCAAAGTAGTCCCTGTACTACTTTGGTCCGACTTTCATGCGAGTTGAGGTCCATATACCTCAAGTTTGCATTCCCTGAAATCGTGGCAAAATTGCAGTAAAATCGCGCAATTTTGTAAGTTGCAGCGGTATGAAAGGGGACCAAGACCCCTTCACACTTGTGCGACTTGTCCTGCGAATTGGGACTGCAAAGTCGCATGACAAGTCGTAGCCGATGACGGTCAAACGCCCGATAATTTTTTTTTGTTGGGCGAATGTGCAAACAGCCAGTGTTTGGCCCGAACTCATGCTCTGACCTAACCGTTCGCCCATCTCTAGATATCATGAACACAGATAAGTACAGCTTTATATAAAAAGTGTCCAGGCACATACAGTATAGGGGTTACACTTTTCCTCCATGTTTGCCATATCAGCCATTCTACTTTAAAACAAAATGTCTACTTCAATTTCATTGGGTCACTTAAAGAACAATCAAGCTCACAAGGAGCTTATTTTATGTTGTGGTTAAGAGATCCTTTATTTGAAACCTGAACATAATTAGAATATATAAGAAGGGAACAAAATGTAAGTTGTATAACAAAACAATACATTTATCATTGATTGTCTAAGCAAACAATCCAAAGTCTATACTAACCTTGGTCTCTTTCTCATCCCCTTATTTCTTATAACCTATTTTGCAAGCAGGGGCTCTGTAATACTTTCATAAGTGCAGCACCATGTTTTGTCACATAGTAGAAACTGTATGGGTGGCCGAGCCGAGATAGGAGATGGCTGCCTGAGAACGGAGCTCCTGCCACCTCAGAGCCTTTCACACCATTAGCGGCACTATTTCCCGAATATCCTCGCCAGAATAATGGGCACAGCATCGAGGCAGAATTCGACCTCCCGTTCCCGCTCCCCACGGGAACACACCGACGCTCCTGACCACACAATCCCGGAGATGTTCCGGGCCGGCCGAGGGAACATGGCAGCTTCCCGCCAAGGAGCGCGGGGAGGACGATCACAGGCCTCCTCATCCCAGACACAGGACATTGTTTTATCCGCGACCCTGCTTACTCCCCCACCGGGGGCTCTCGGCGGAATGGAGACCGCACTGGTTGACACCTCAGCGGCGGCACCCATCACCATCGCGGACCTGAGGGCCGTGGCGTCTGATATTAAAGACGCGCTCACAGCAGCCATAGCGGACCTGCGCTTAGACTTCAAGGCACTAGATGAGAGGGTCACAGCCACGGAGAACGTCCTGGAGCACCATGACCTTGTCCTCCAGCGCTCCACGAGGAAAATAGATGACCATACCCTGCAGTTGAGGGAAGTGAATCGCCACCTGGAGGACCTGGAGAACCGAGGACGACGCCATAATGTGCGTGTGAGGGGACTCCCAGAGGCGGTGGAAGCTGATCACATCAAACAGGAGGTGACTGAAATCTTCAACTCGGTCCTCCAGAGGCCACCCGCCACACCGATCGCAATGGAGAGGATCCACAGGGCACTGCGCCCCAGAGGCAGGGACACTGACCCCCCCAGAGACATTGTTTGTTGCCTCACAGATTACGGCCTGAAAGAGGAGATACTGAGACAAGCCAGGGGACAACGCCTCCAGCACGAAGGAGCCCAGATCCAGCTGTTTCAGGATCTCTCAGGGATCACCCTTAAACACCGCAGAGACCTGAAACCCCTGCTCGATGCCCTACGGGCGGAAAACATCAGATATAAATGGAAGTTCCCCTTTGGCCTCTCGGCCACCCATCAAGGCCGCACCGCCCTACTGAAAGTTCCTGAGGACCTTCCGCATTTCTTTGAGGCCCTGGGGATACCGCCAGTACCGGTCCCCGAGTGGTACGCCATGTACCGTCGCTCCGTGGGTCGCTGGAATGGCCCTCAAGCTGAAAGAATGGAGACACAGCCCGCGGGTTCCCGCAGAAGACGATCCCCATCGGGGTCCCGCAACTCGACGGCCGCAGTGGGGCCTAGGAGCGACCGAGGTGCGCTATCTTCTCCCGGGGCACGGAGGGCCCGTAGAGATCATTAACTGTTAGAAAATATGCCCCTTGGACCTGTTGCCCACTGTTGTTGGCGTATATGATACTTTGTTGCCATGGTTGGGTGTTCTGAAACTCATGTACTGTGACTTTGACACTCGTCCCCAGCCCATTGGACGATTCGCCGGCTGCCACTCGGCATAAGGTCCAACGCTGACTGCTGCCGAGCCTCAAATGATGAGATAGACTGCCTCCGCCCGTCCCTGGACCGAGATGACGCCGAACGACTCCTCCCTCTGGATGCGTGGACATCGCGCGATCTACCCGGCCCTCGCACTACACTTCCCAAGATGCCTTTCGCACGCCACCGGCACCGGAAGGAAGATCCCGCAACTCCCTCTTCCGGCGATACTTGGCTTCGTCACTTCCGTCGCGACGCAGGGGACGGAGAGCCGGACCCTGAAACCGGAAACATGGCCACGGACGCATGCACCGGACGGTCAGCTGACCCTGCTCCCGGGACGCGGGCTCACCTGTCGTGGAAGGAGCGAAGACCGCGCCTCCCGCAAGACAGACCGTTCCGATACTCGCGCGCACCCACAGGTATGGAATGTTTCCTGAGGACACAATATGCCTCCCTCGCTCCCACCTCACTGGATCTATACAACGGACTACCACGCCCCTACAGCTGGGGAGGGCAGCGACTGTGACCAGGAGACGAGCTGATCCTTTTCAAGCGCAGTGGCCCCCTGGGATCGAATGCTTATTCCGCAGCGGAGTCGGTAGAAGGTGCTAGACCCAGATATCCCCTCGGGTGGAAAGCCCAATTCTCTCCAGCCTAACGAATTGGAGCCTGCTCCAGACCGCCACATCCACAGCAGACAAGGAACTTTGGGATAAGTAAACGCCTGTTGGCCCACCCCTACACGAGACTGATCCGGTTCAAGCAGCCCCCATGTTCCCGGGGTACACTGTTAGGCAGTAATAATTGTTTTGGGGTTAGAGTCTGGGGAGTCAGACGGTTGGAGGGTTGTAACCGGGGGAGGGTATGCCCTTGTGCCCCCCCTCCCCCCGCGGCGCCGGTGGTTACTGGGAGTCCACGGAGTGGCCCCGGGGCTCCCGGCGGGCCGGGGAGGGGATCGGTACAACGGATGGCACACATTACAGCAGCCCCCCTGGGAAGTCAACCTGAGACATATGGGTAGATAAAGCCTTGTCTGACCACGAACCTCCCTGTTGGCACAGTTGCCCTGACAGCCTCTAGGCTCTCACCCCTAGTGTTGACACAAGGTTGTATGCTCTGGGGTGGCATACCCTACTCAGGAGTTTTTATCTAGTTTTTCTATATTTTTTCTTCTTTTTCCACCGGTTCCAGCCGTGGCCCGGTGAGGTTTCGGCCAACCCCCGAGCGGCAACGTGCGGTGGTGCCTGGGCCTGTTAAGAGGCGTGGGCTCCCCGCACGTCCGCGCTTTACCGATTGTGACACACCTAAAACAGGTGGAGGGACTGTATCCCCCCCACCTAATCGGTCGTTGCCCCCTCTGGTGGAGGGGAAGTCTTGACAACCTTCTACCTACCCTTCCCTCCCGAGAAACAGACCACAATACCCCACTCCCCCCCCCTGTATCAGACACTAGTGGACTGAGTGCCCGGACGCAACTCACCTCTTCGTAGTCGTCTGACCCCAGTGTCATCTCCCCCGAGGGACCCATTCCCTTGACCACATCCAGTTCCGCCGCAGCTCAACCGCTACCAGACGCCTTCACATGGGAACGTGACCACAGCCACGCTCCTGATGACGGCCTCACCGCCGATGGCGGCTAGCCCCGCATTGAAAGTGATCTCCCTGAACGCGCAGGGGCTGAATATCCCTGAAAAGCGAGCCCAACTCCTCCTGACCATGCACCGCGCGAGAGCGGACGTAGTGTTTGTACAGGAGACACACTTTAAGACGGGAGCGATACCCAAATTTCACAACTATCATTTTCCGATAGCACATCACGCCACCAACACGCATGCCAAATCTAAGGGGGTTTCTATATTGATAGCCCACCGCTGCCCCTTCACGGTTACGGAGATACTGGCTGACCCGGAGGGCAGGTACCTGTTCCTGAAAGGCTCCTATTTGAACCGCACCATCACGCTGGCCAACATATACGTGCCTAATGCACGGCAAGTAGCTTTCTTCCAATAGGTAACGGATACGCTAACCCCATTTAAGGCAGGCACACTGGTGCTGGGGGGCGACTTTAATGTACCCCTCAACCTCGCACAGGATACGTCCACAGGTACCTCATCCACCCCGTTCAGAGCACTAAGGAGGATTAAAGTACTCCTCCAGGACCTTCTCTTACACGACACTTGGCGGGCTCTACACCCTGTAGGGAGGGACTATACGTTCTATTCGCCTCCACACAACCGGTACTCCCGACTCGACTATATACTGATTAGCCAGGAAGATTTGCCCAAACTGACTTCGGTGTCCATCGAGCCCATGTTCTTGTCGGACCACCACCCGATCTCGGCGACACTATCCCTCCCCCCCAGTCACCCGCGGACGAGGGTATGGAGGCTAGACCCCTCCCTGCTCACGGACCCGGTCTTAGCTAAAGATCTGGAGGTGTCTCTCGAACAGTACTTTCGAGAAAACAGACCAGAGGACACAGCCCCCATCATCAACTGGGAGGCCCATAAATGCGTGGTTCGAGGCCTCCTGATAGCAGCGGCCGCCAAACGAACTAAGGAACGGCGTAAAAAATACGATGATCTGTTGGATAGGATTAAAAAATTAGAGGCCACACACAAACAAGCACAAGCCTTAGCGACATTGCAGGATTTGAGCCAGGCCAGAGCCGAGCTCCTAGAGCTTATAGGTAAAAGGATTAGACGAAACTACGCCCTAGCCAAAAAATCCTTCTACGAGCACGGGGACAAAGCGGGCAAAATGCTGGCCAAAGCTCTGCAAGCCAAAAAAGCCAAGGCGACCGGTCACTTCGTGACCGACGACAAAGGCCGTAAAATACAATCTACACCCGACATAGCTAAGTTATTTGTTCGATACTACTCGAATCTGTACAACCTGCCATCCCCGACCACGCCACAAACTCAAGCTTCTAGACAGAAATCGATAGACGACTTTTTGAACCTATACGGCCCCAACAAGCTATCAGAAGCGGCTACAACAGACCTAAATAGACCCCTAGACTGCAATGAGGTGGGATTGGCCCTGAAACAACTTAAATCAGGCAAAAGCCCAGGACCGGATGGGTTAACAACAGGATATTACAAGACATACGCGAAAATTCTGACGCCCTATTTTGTAGCGGCCTTTGCCTCCGTACCCAACGCCCCCCCCAGAGATCTCTTGACTGCACACATAGTAGTGATTCCTAAACCAGATAAGGACCATGCAGTAGTTACCAACTATAGACCCATATCGCTCCTCAATGTGGATCTCAAATGGTTTGCCAAAACGTTAGCGAATAGGCTTCTCCCATACTTGCCCACACTCACCGATCGAGACCAAGCCGGTTTTGTCCCTGGCCGCGAGGCCCGAGACAACACCATCACAGCTTTAAACATCCACCACTGGCTCACCTCCAACAAGACTCAGGGGTTCTTTCTATCACTCGACGCGGAGAAGGCGTTCGACAGGGTGGCGTGGGACTTCATGCAAGCGACTCTTAGATCCACCAATCTCCCACCGCTCATGTTACAATACATATCCCTGCTCTACGCGGGCCCCACAGCGAGGGTCAGCGTGAACGGCCACCTGTCGGACGCCTTCTCCATAACGAACGGGACCCGTCAGGGATGCCCCCTATCTCCCCTGATTTTTGTACTCACCCTCGAACCCTTCCTGCGCAGACTCAGGTCCAACCCGACAATCAAGGGCATTGATATTAAGAACCATACCTACCAACTTGCCGCGTTCGCGGATGACATCCTCCTCTTTCTTAGAGACCCCCTCACAACCATCCCTAATCTCATGCTAGATCTGCAAGAGTTTAGGACCCTGTCCAATCTCCAAATCAACCTTTCCAAATCATCGGCCCTGAACGTCTCACTGCCCCGATCACTAAGGGATCTATGCCAACTAAATTTCCCCTTTAAATGGAATGATAAGGCTATCAAATATCTTGGAATCCACCTCCCCACATCCCTATCGGACCTGTACTCCCTTAACTACTCTTCATTACTTCAGACTGTAGTACGAGACCTGAAGGGGTGGTCCCCGAAACCCCTGTCATGGTTCGGCAGGATAGCGGTAATCAAAATGAACATTCTCCCCCGGCTTCTATACACCATGCAAGCTATCCCCATCAGACTCCCCACGGCTTTCTTCTCATCCTACAGATCAGCCTGCACAGACTTCGTGTGGCATGGTGCCCACCCGCGCCTAAGCTACGCGAGGCTCACGGTCCCTAAACTACAGGGGGGCCTGGGACTCCCTGACCTGCGCAGATACCACCTGGCCTGTGGCCTCGCTAGAATAGTAGACTGGGCCGCCAATGGGGAGAGGAAACAATGGGTGGGGTTGGAGCAGTCATTCTCCCCCGTCCCACTGTCCCATCTACCGTGGGTCTCACAGGCCAACACTCCGCCTAAGTGCAAGGACCACCCCCTTGTGCTCCCTTCCCTGCGAGCCTTTCGTGAGGCTTGCACTAAACACCGACTTTCTGACCGCTGCGGCCCCTTGACCCCCTTAAGACTGAACCCCGACTTTCCGCCGGGCATGCATACTACTTTTCTGTCTGACGGTTGGCCCCACGAGATGGTGCAGGCGGGTCAGTTCTTTGCTTCGGGCAGACTAATGCTCCAGGCGGAACTGGCCGTCAAAACCAACAAAGACGAATTCCCATTTTGGACTTACCTTCAACTTCGACATTTCCTGGACAAGACGGCCCCGAGCCTCCAATGGTCTAGACCCCGCTCCCCTTTCGAGGACCTCTGTGCCAGCAAGGGACCACGGAGACATCTGATCTCCGTCATCTATGGTCTCTTGTTTGCCACGCACTCCTCCAAAACTCATTGGACTAACCAACAGTGGGAGAGTGACCTGACTCTCGACCTCACGGAAGAGGAATGGGAATCTATTTACAGGCGAGCCCACAAGGGATCGGTTAACGTCCAAACACAGGAGAACGCGTACAAGCTCCTATCCAGGTGGTACAAAACGCCGCTGAAACTTCACAGGATTGACCCCGCACTGCCGAAAGTCTGCTGGAGGTGCCACCGGGAGACGGGCTCCTTTCTCCACATATGGTGGACGTGCCCCTCTCTCCAAACATACTGGAAGGAGGTTCACGAACACATTACACGAGTAACCACGGAAACGCTAGAATTTACACCCGCACAATTTCTCCTACATCATGCCCATACGCTACCGAGGGGATATAACCGATCCCTGGCCATGCACATGGTCAATGCGGCCCGAATGTGCATCCCGCTAAAATGGCTATCCCCACACCCTCCTTCCCTAGCGGATTGGTTCCACCGAATCCAAAAGATAATGGAGATGGAGGACCTAATCCATCAAGCGTCAGACAACCCCACGAGGTTCAATGAGACATGGGCCTGTTGGAGGCACTTCATCTCAACGGCCGAATATAGGAAGGTGTGCCCTTGACACCCACAACCGTGTAACCCTGCTTCCCTCCACCTCCCGCAGAGCTGTGGCGGAACACCCGTCCCTCCCATCATTCCACTGAAAACTAGGATCCCCCCCCGGTCGGAGTGTTGAATATGAAGGAGGGTGATCACATGGAAATAGTCACCCGCCCTTAAGGGCTACCTGTCCAAGGAAAACCCGGTACGCATACATACCCCCATCGATAGGCTCCGACTGCATTTAGACACATGGTAGTAGCCATAAGAGCAGTCCGAAACCACCCCACACCGGACCCCTGGCCTATACGTTCTGAGGGTTAATACTGTTATAAGATATTTAATAAGGCCCCAGATCATCCTGCCTTATCCTAAAGTGTGTTATTACCAATATCATTTCCCCTGTTCTGTGTTATATGCAGCGGCTGCGACCGCAAGTGCTGGCTTTGAATACACTTGTAACTGTTGAAAACTTAATAAAATTCTATGGAAAAAAAAAAAAAGAAACTGTATGGTGACAGAGGTTCCAGAGCAGCTAATAAGTGACTCTGCCTGCAAACAGATCTTGCCTCATGACAGAAAAAAATTACCCCCCCCCCCCCCCAATGCCTCTGTTTCTTCCAGAACAGCCTAAAGTTTCCAGATAGGTATTACAAAAGGCCTTGCTAATAAGTTTGGTTAAAGTGTGATAAAGCCGTACTTGCTCACAATCTGTATATAAATGTTCTGTAGCATAATGTCCATGCTCTTGATACATTTGTTCCTCATTTGGTGCAGTTGATGGCTTTATTTTTTATAATTTTTTTTAGCATTAACATCTAAAGTCTCCACTGACAATCAGGAACCAATTAGTGTGATAATTTAAAAAAAAAAAAAAGCTTTCATCCAGCAGATGTGCACGTTTTAGCTGCAGTGCCATGTGTTTAATGCTGTAATTGCCATTTAAAAAATAATTATGTTCTCATATTTGTCAGCTTTAATAAAACAGAGAATATTTTTTATTAATTAAAAACAGTGTACTAAATGGAATATCCTTTAGCATATAAAAAAATATTTAGGTATGCACATTTGTCACAGAGCTATTGTCAGGTTAACTGATGCAGGATGATCCTGCTAAATTTGACCTGAACATCAGAACTTGGTCATGAAATAACTAAAGCCAGGTTTAATAGACCGTTCACATAACATATGGTAGCCATGATGAAATAAAATACAAATATATTATTATTTTCTGGTAAGTCGCTTCTTTGTCATTTGGCTACTTTAAAGGAGAAACCCATATGTAAAGCTTTTCCAGTTAGTCATTCAGATATTTTCCTCCCTCTTGAAGCCTTTGACTCACTGTCTCAGCCAACAGACATTATTCATTCTGACATAACACAGCTGTAATTTAGTTTTCATGCTTTCACTCACAATCATCACCCAGCACGTACCACAGAATAGAGAATGCCACTGTGCCGCAAACTTCAATGGCCTTTCCAAAATAATAAACACATAAAATAGAGCACTTCAAAGCTGTATTACATTAAAAAGTGACCAGGTTCATATATTCAAATTTGACATTTTCATAAACAGGCTTATATCTATTCTTTGAAAACCAGTAAAACAAAAATTCTCCATTTCGGTTCAGACACATATTTCAACCCTGTCTGACCGTAAAACAAAACTGCTAATATGTACAAAAACAAACATTATAGAGGAAAATGTAATGTTTAGCTGAGGGAATTGGGATACATTACAATATATTTCTAAACTAGCAGCATCAGCATCATTAGTATCTTGGATCAGTTAAGTGATGAAAATGATAAAAATGTAGATAATTCTTTATTTATTTTTCACAATAAATGTAATTTTTACAATTAATTTTATATTTTTTTGTCTGTAGTAGTTTCAGGAACATACCAGGGTATCAAAACAAACCATTGAATACTGTCTTGTATAGTTTCAAGCTATTTCTCACACATTGGAGTTTATTAAAATGGATCCCATATTGTCCTAAAGAATAGGTTGACCCAACATTTCTAATTCTCTATATGTATACGTTGTACTGTGTACTTGTGTTAAAAAGTAGCCTACTCCCTTTGTATTGCTTCCTTTGTGTGAAATACCTGGAGTTCCTGTCAGTCCAGTTTCCATGAGAAGCCAGTGTGATGGAGGAGCACAACTGAGAGACAGGGACAGAACATTGTCACTTGGCATAATTGCTGAGTCAAATTTTCATGAAAGCTGCAGATTAATAAATACTAAACATTACTTTCGAAATTTCATGAATTTGTTAAAGCTCATATTCGATTTTAGTGATTAAGTTACATATATAGGCCCGGATTCAGAAAGGATTTACGACGGCGTATCTCTAGATACGCCATCGTAAGTCTGAATGTGAGGCGTCGTATCGTTGTGACTGATTCATAGAATCAGTTACGCCTCACGGTTGCCAAGATACGAGCGGCGTAAGTCTCCGGCCAATCACAGCGCCGGAGCCGCGATACGAGGAAGACACTTGGGGAAAGATGGCGGCGATGAAGGAGAGCAACAAGCACAGCTGCGAGGGCTTCGATCTCAGGTAAGTAATACATAATGAGCTAGTATGCCTTTTTCTTGCAGGGGTTTTTTCAGATTTTTTTAAGAGAGTTCAATTACTCTTTAACTTAATGACACCCCCAAACACAGTTCATAAACGCAGTGTCCCCCCTTATCATCAAATGTGAAAGAAAGTCACAAATATTTTGAGTTGTCCCCAGAACAGTAAACTAAGGGAAGCCTACCAATGGGGGACACTAGTTCTGGTGACCCTGATGACAATCAGGGATTTTTTCACATTGCAGAAATTTCCTATCAATTCCTGTTTTGGCTGTGGGACAGGAAATGAAGGGAAAACTGCCATGGGACACCGATGGCAAAAAAACTAAAAAACTTGCCGTAGAGTAACCCTCCCTTATGCTGCATACGGTACACATGATCAGTTCATCTGATGAAAACGGTCTGATGGACCGTTTTCATTAGACTAACCTATCGTGTGTGGGCCCCATCGTTTTTTTATCTGATGTATAAAAAACCTATAGAAAAAAATGATCGTCTGTGGGTACGTCCATCGGTTAAAAATCCACGCATGCTCAGAATCAAGTCGACGCATGCTTGGAAGCATTGAACTTAATTTTTTTCAGCACATCGTATTTTACGTCACCGTGTTCTGACACGATCGTTTTTTTAACTGATGGTGTGTAGGCACGACTGATCATCAGTCAGCTTCATCGGAAAACTGATGGAAAAATCCATCAGATCGGTTTCATCAGACGAACTGATCGTGTGTACAGGGCATAAGGCTCCTTTCACACGGGGCAGTGGAGGTGCGGTGGCGGTATAGCGCCGCTAAAAATAGCGGCACTATACCGTCGGAATTGCCACGGGATTTCGGCCGCTAGCCGTGCGGTATTAACCCCCGCTAGCATCCAAAAAAGGGTTGCAGAGGCGCATTGCGGGCGTTATTACCGCAGTTTCCCATTGTTTTAAATGGGAAGGAGCGGTGAAGGAGCTGTATACATACCACTCCTCTCACCGCTCCAAAGATGCTGCTTGCAGGAGTTTTTCAGGCGGTATTTAGGTGTGAAACGGGTCTTAATTTTTCCAAAATGAAAACAACGTTTTGGTCTTAGTTCTACTTCAAATACACGCAAGCACACTAGCTTATATTTTAGGGTCAGTTTGGTTAGAAGCCAAATAATCAAACAGTAGGATATTGAGATTTGAGAGAAAACAAGGACCTCCTGGGTTCATGCAGATGGTTTTGATGTTAGAAAGTGAGCAGATCTTACTCTGCAAGGCAAGAGTGCTAACTACATACTAACTATTTAAAAAAAACTGCGATGTATCGAAGTAAAAACTAAAATTGAATTCAGAATATTAGAAATGTTTTTTAAATTATTACATTTTTGTTTAGATAGAATTAGGATTTGGATTATGTTCCTTATCTGGAATAAGTCAAAGTATTTGAAGACACTTTTCTGCTTTAAAATACAGTTGTTAAACTTTGCGATAAATGAAGATAAATGTATTTATTATTTTGAGAAAGAATTGTATTTTAAAGTGTAGTTGTAAGGTAGGAATATTGAGGGAGATAATACTTATTATGAACCTGTCGTTCTTCCTGGCATGTAATATTCCTGTTAAAACCGTGAAAACTCTGTAATTATTATCTTCTCTTCAAATTTTCTATTTAGCCTTTATTTTAAGGTGATCAAAACATGTTCCCATAAGCCTAAATGGTTGTTTAAAGTGGTTGTAAAGGTACAATTTTTTTCTCCCTAAATAGCTTCCTTTACCTTAGTGCAGTCCTCCTTCACTTACCTCATCCTTCGATTTTGCTTTTAAATGTCCTTATTTCTTCTGAGAAATCCTCACTTCCTGTTCTGTCTGTCACTCCACACAGTAATGCAAGGCTTTCTCCCTGGTGTGGAGGAGTGTCGTGCTCGCCCCCTCCCTTGAGGGGGGAGGGGGCGAGCAGTAGAGTCAGGACGCTCTCTACGTTGCAGATAGAGAAAGGAACTGTGTGTTAGTGGGCATTCTGACTCTCCTGTAGTCCAAGGGAGGGGGCGAGCACGACACTCCACACCATTGCGAAAGCCTTGCATTACTGTGTGGAGTTACAGACAGAAGAACAGGAAGTGCGGATTTCTCAGAAGAAATAAGGACATTTAAAAGAAAAATTGAAGGATGAGGTAAGTGAAGGAGGACTGCACTAAGGTAAAGGAAGCTATTTAGGAAAAAAATGTTGTACCTTTACAACCCCTTTAATCCCATTCATGACAGAAGGTAACACAAATCTTAACACCTATCCCAGTTTTGCAACTTTGGCATTTGTTAGTGTCACTTCACATATTGCAACAACTACTTTTTTATGTCTAGGTGAATTAAACCTTGTTTTTCTTTAACCACTTCCCGACCGCCGCATGTAGATATACGTTGGCAGAATGGCACGTACGGGCACATTGGCGTACCTGTACGTCCCTGCCTAGACGTGGGTCGGGGGTCCAAACGGGACCCCCCCGCTATATGCGGCGGTCGGATTCCCTCGGGGAGCGATCCGGGACGACGGCGCGGCTATTCGTTTATAGCCGCTCCGTCGCGACCGCTCCCCGGAGCTGAAGAACGGGGAGAGCCGTATGTAAACACGGCTTCCCCGTGCTTCACTATGGCGCTGCATCGATCGAGTGATCCCTTTTATAGGGAGACTCGATCGATGACATCAGTCCTACAGCCACACCCCCCTACAGTTGTAAACACACACTAGGTGAACACTAAATTCTACAGCGCCCCCTGTGGTTAACTCCCAAACCGCAACTGTCATTTTCACAATAAACAATGCAATTTAAATGCATTTTTTGCTGTGAAAATGACAATGGTCCCAAAAATGTGTCAAAATTGTCCGAAGTGTCCGCCATAATGTCGCAGTCACAAAAAAAATCGTTTACGCCGCCATTAGTAGTAAAAAAAAAAAATTATTAATAAAAATGCAATAAAACTACCCCCTATTTTGTAAACGCTATAAATTTGGCGCAAACCAATCGATAAACGCTTATTTTTTTTACCAAAAATAGGTAGAAGAATACGTATCGGCCTAAACTGAGGAAAAAAAAAATGTTTATATATGTTTTTGGGTGATATTTATTATAGCAAAAAGTAAAAAATATTGCATTTTTTTCAAAATTGTCGCTCTATTTTTGTTTATAGCGCAAAAAATAAAAGCCGCAGAGGTGATCAAATACCACCAAAAGAAAGCTCTGTGTGTGGGGAAAAAAGGACGCCAATTTTGTTTTGGAGCCACGTGGCACGACCGCGCAATTGTCTGTTAAAGCGACACAGTGCCGAATTGTAAAAACCCCTTGGGTCATGTAGCTGCATATTGGTCCGGTCCTTAAGTGGTTAAAGATACATTTGTTCTTTGTTTGGTGGTAAATGGTAATGATATCTCTTCATTTTTTATGATCAAAAGGAAAAATGACCCAAAATAGTATATTTTTTTTTAACTTGCATTTTTCCTGCCCTTATCATGACCCACCATCAAATAAATAAATAAATAAATAAATATATTTTCTTACTCCAAATGTTTGTAGTGATAGTACATATGTGTACATTATTTGTTGTTCATATCTGTAGTAGGGCCAAGAAACAATAGTGCTCATTCAGTATTTATGTATTTTGCTTCTTTTGCTTTGTTTTTATTCTAGCTAAGACACACTGATGCTAACACTGATGCTGGCATTTTCCTATCCCAGATGTTGGTTGTGATAGTACATACTGTATGTGTACATTAATAGTGTATTGCAGTATCTGTAGTAGGACCAAGAAACACTAGTGCACATTCAGCTTTGTTTTTATCCTACCCAAAACACACTTATACTAACACTGATGCTGGCACTAAATTAAAAAAAGCAACAACTTTTTTTGTAATCCCGCCTAAAACACACTGGCCTTAACTTTGACCTACCTTGACCCTCACACTAATCTAGATCAAGCCATAATCCAGACTTTTTATCGATTTTTTTTTTTTTTTCAACACACTTTTTGCTTAAAATTCTTCTCTTCCAGCATTGAGAAAAAGATGCAATGAGGGGAATTCATCAAAACTGGAGCAGAGTCTGATGCAGTCGTGCATGGCAGCCAATAAGCTTCAATCTTTAGTTTGTTCAGTGAAGGTGTGAAAGTTGTCATCAATTTTCCCAATATTGTTGGCGCAGTTTGCTTCATAGATTGTCAAATATTCACTCTGTTATTTGTCAACAATGATACATTTGCTGCAGCCTGAATTGTTTATTTCTACTAGGAATTATTGTGTCAAGCTAATTCAGTAGCGTTATATTTGTCAGCTTTGAATTAGCAGAACGAAGTATGTTTTCATTGTAATGTAATTATTTAAGTATGCTTATTATTCGTTTATAAGTGCCATTATTTAATTGTTTACTTTATTTCTAAATAAAATGTGTTAGTTAAAATTATGTTTTATATTTATAATGTAATTCCTTGGGTAAATTAAACCTCAAATGGGCTATATTTCCAAATGTAGTTTGTTGTTATTGACATGATTCATAAAGTTTTAATGACATCAATGCTTAAAGCGTAACTCCACTTTTGTTGAGAACAAACATTACCCTCTGGGTGATCTATGTGCATTACAAAGATTTTAACAAACTTTGTTGCAGATTCCTACCTTTTGTTATTCTGAAGAAATCACTGTTTGTCTGTGCCCCTGGCTGAGTGAGTATAACAGGAGTGGTTTCATAATTACCAACCAGCTGCTGCAGCTGTAAGGCTTTAATGAGTTAAATTGCACAAATTTTTGCACGGTCATTTCAGAACTTGTTTATTTTCATTTAATTTTCCTTAAATTTCATTTTGTTTATAAATTTTCTAAATGATTTCCAAATTTTTGGAACGGTCAAAAAATGAAGGACCGATTTGAATTCTGTGTGAAGAACAGCTGGTTGTTATGCAGCGGGCTGGGAAGCCAGCCACTGTGTCCTTAACCCCTTCCTTACCAGGCCATAGTAATATGGGTGGAAGTCAAAAGACGTCCTTTCCTGGGGGCATGGCTTGGACTCCACCGAGATGGCGGTGTGACTCCTGAGCTCCGGCTAACGGCGGATAACTAGAGCGGCTCACAGCGCACAGATGCTTTCTTTCTAGCCCCAAAGTCACCTACTTGCGGCGGAACACTTACCTGACAGCTGGGCAGCATGACGAGGAAGCGGCAGGCAGAACATCGGCCGAAAAAGCTCACAGACTTTTTCTCATCCTCACCGCTGCCTCGTGGGCAAGATGGCGCCGGCGCGTCCTCCATGCCTAGATCCAGCGGCGGACGCTTCCAGGCTATAGCGGGTCCAGACCATCGAGACTCCCCTGGAGCTGAGGGGACCTCACGGGCACCCTCTCCACTCAGCAGAAGCCCTGCAAAGTCCCGATTCAGAGCGGATGAATCTGACAATCAGCAATGTGAGGTAAGATCTAATGCTGACTCACAAGAAGACACGAGGGAGCTCCCTGACTCCATAATCTCATTCCCCACACAAAACCAACCAGTCCTGGACACTACTCTCAAGGACATGTTAATTTCCTTGAGGAGCACTATCCATGGGGACATGATGTCGTGCATGAGGAAATTCAGCACAGAATTGTCAGAAGTGGGAGATAGAGTAAACCACATTGAAACAAAAATGGGGGAATATGCAACCACAATCAATGAGCTGGTGGATGCACATGACACAGCTGAGGAAGAACAAACATGGATAAAGGCTAAGTTGGCAGATTTAGAGGATAGGTCACGTAGAAATAACGTGAAGGTCCGTGGTATACCAGAAAATGTGGCCCCCTCTAGTCTGCGTCCATACGCCATGAATATGCTGGCTGCCCTCATGCCTGATATTTCTGCCATTGAACTATCCATTGACAGGATTCATCGTCTGCCCAAGCCTTCCTTTATACCTGAAAATGTCCCAAGAGACGTTCTCTTTAGAATGCATTTATACCAATCTAAGGAAAAGCTGATGTCTATTACCCGCAAGGGAGAGCACGGCGGCACTGAATATGCACACCTACAATTTTATGCCGACTTATCACAGTTCACATTGCAACTTCGGAGGAATCTGAACACAGTTACCAAGGCCCTGAGGAATCATGATATTGTATATAAATGGGGGTTCCCAACAAAGCTTATGGTGACCAAAGATGGAGTCTCACACGTGATCACCTCTCCTTCCAAGGGCTTCAAGCTACTCCAGAAATGGAAAATTCTCCCGGAGGAAAACCCCAACTCGGCTAGCCTCACTACCCCCGGAAGAATGTCCCCTGATTGGAAACAAGTTTCTAAGAACAGATGAAATGACTGACCACCTTGTACGTCGCCTTTGCCTTATGTGACTACCTCTTAGGCCCCTTGGGGGCCCCGCCTTTGGAGCTTTCCACATTTCAGCTCCCTTGTATCTGAGCAGTATTTTCTGCACTTGGGTCGTTTCGGCCCTCCTTTTACAGTCCGAATTTAATTTCTTTTATATTATTTTATGTTTGTACCCCTTTCTTCACCATTTTTGCTTACAGGAACCGCACCACCCCTACTCTAAGAACTGCATCTCTACTAACCACCTACTCACGAGAGACTTATGTTATATCCACCTGACCTGGACCAACGATGTTCGGTGGACATTCTACCTTTTTAACATACCCACGCTGGGACGGGGCCGTGAGTACATAGGGCCCCTGCTGTTAGCATATTACTATATTATCTACAATGCCAGTTAGAATCTTGTCAGTTAATGCTAATGGACTAAACCACCCGGTAAAGAGGGCATCGCTCTGGCGGGAAGCTGAATCCGCGCGGTGCGATGTCCTCTGTGTCCAGGAGACCCACTTCCACAACGGCGCCCCACCCAAGTGTACGTACAAGTCATTTCAGCACTACTTTTTCTCCAATATGGAGGCTAAAAGGAGGGGTGTAATGATTGCTGTCAAAGACACAGTCTCCTTTTCTCTCATAGAGGTACTTTCTGACCTATCCGGTCGATATATAATATTGGTGTGTGATATCAATGGTGTCAGGTATACTCTGGTTAATGTATATGTTCCAAACAAGAGACAGATTTATTTTTTGAACGGTTTAATGTGCAAGGTTAAGAAACTCCTCCAGGGATCCCTTGTAATTTGTGGTGACCTTAATGTAATACCTGACCCCCTGCTAGATTCCTCTGCAAATGCTCCTGGGAAAGCCCCTACTCTAGCAAACTTCCTTCGGTCCCATGACCTGTATGATGCTTGGCGCTGTACACACTCCACTGAAAGAGATTATTCCTTTTTTTCGCACAGGCACTGCTCATATTCAAGGATTGATCTCTTTCTACTGGACAAGTGGCTGCTCACAAGAGTAAAAGACTCCAAAATTAACACTATCACGTGGTCAGACCACGCTTCCGTTTTACTGACCCTAGGTGACAAATACCCTGACACGGCTGCGTATGTGTGGAGGGCCAGTTCCTCTATTATTCAGGACGCGACCACCAAAGAAACGATTAGGGAACGACTGGTAGAGTATTTCCAGATTAATTCCCAATCCACGGAGAACCCATTCATTCTTTGGAATGCGCACAAGGCCTTTATCAGAGGCGTGTTTATTCAGTTGGGTTCCAGAGCTAAAAAACAGAAACTCCTAAAAATGTCCACTCTCCTTAAGGAAATAGAATCTTTGGATTCTTTGAATAAGAAAAATCCCAACATATCCACTAGCACTAAACTTTCAGCCTTAAGACATGAACTTAGAATCCTACTACTTCAAAATTTTGAAAATAAAGACAGGTGGGCAAAAATGTCCTTCTAGGCGACGAATAACAAAGCAGGCAGGGCGCTGGCCCGCTACCTAAAAGGCCAGCGCTTTAAAACCAAGATAGCCCGAATGACGCACCCTGTCAGTAAGACGCCAGTATATGACCCTCAAAGCATCGCAGACGCATTTAGCGACTATTACAGCTCCTTGTACAATTTAGCCCAAGATCCCTCGACCTACCAACCATCCTTGACCGATATAGCAGATTTTCTCTCTAAGATTCGATTACCTAGCCTGTCCCCCGAACAGCTGAGTAAGTTAAATTCCCCCTTCTCATTGAACGAATTACTTCAGGCCATCAAAACCCTCCCTCCCAATAAATCGCCCGGCCCAGATGGACTCATAGGAGACTACTATAGGACCTTTCAAATGACTTTAGCCCCTCATTTATTGAAGGCGTTCGAAGTAGCTGCCGATTCGGCGAGGTTTCCCCCTGAAATGCTTGAAGCCTTGATAGTAACACTGCCCAAACCTGGGAAGTCACCGGAGGTTCCCCAAAATTTTCGTCCTATCTCATTGCTAAACAATGACCTTAAGATTTACGCCAAAATGATAGCCTTGCGATTAGTAGATATTCTTCCCACCTTAATAGACCCAGACCAATCTGGTTTCACGAAGGGCAGACAGGCATCGGACGCCACGCGGCGCTTGCTTAATATTTCTCACATGGCAAGGTCAAATAGAACGCCTTCTCTGCTCCTGGCCTTGGATGCGGAGAAGGCGTTCGATAGGGTGCATTGGATGTACCTGAAATGCGCTTTGGAGAAATATGGTTTTACGAAACATTCATTGTCTGCAATTTTGGCCCTGTACTCGGTCCCGTCGGCAAGGGTGTACACGTCGGGAATGCTATCCAAACCTTTTAAAATTACGAATGGCACACGGCAGGGGTGCCCGCTGTCACCCCTCATCTTCAACCTGCTAATGGAGCCGCTTGCGGCTTCTATTAGACAGTCACCCGAGATACATGGTTTTACAATAGCGGGGAAAAAACACGTCATTAGTCTGTTTGCGGACGACGTTATACTCATGCTCACTAACCCGGTGGCTTCCTTGGACAAGGTCTCCTGTGTGCTTCGAAATTATGGTAAAATATCATACTACAAGGTAAATGACACCAAATCCTTTATATTGGATCTGGGTCTGAAGCAAGAAGACAAGCTTCTTCTGCAAGGTACTTACCCTTATATATGGAATGACGAAGCGATTGATTACTTAGGGATCCATCTCACTGCTTTTCCGGAGCAACTATTTAATGCCAACTATCTGCCACTAATAGATAAGGTCAAAGAAGGAACAAAAGCACTGAGTAAACACATATTATCATGGTCGGGCAGACTAGCTGCTTTCAAAATGCAAATATTGCCGCAAGTGTTATATGTGTTCAGAACAGTACCAATTCCAGTTCCCAAGAAATTTTTTGGGGAAATACAGGGTGCTCTAGCAAGGTATATTTGGGTAGGTAAGAGGGCACGTAGCGCCTTCCATAAACTCCGCAAAACCAAATCAGCAGGGGGCATGGGAGTTCCTTCCTTCACTGACTACCATCTAGCGGCGGTTTTGACACAGGCTAAAGGCTGGTTTTCAGAGCAGCCCGCTTCGATATGGGGACCCCTGGAACAACATCAAACCTCTGGGGGCGACCTGGAAGCACTTTTGCTGGCAGGTCCCTTCCTTAAAGACACACGCACGAATTACGCATCACCAATGGTGGCCACTCTAAAAGCTTGGAGGGATTTCACCTCGGTGGAGTTGCTCTCAAAGCCTACAGTTAACTTAGATATCCCTATCTCATCTTTAACGTTAATAATGCCCAACCTAAATCTGCAGAAATGGAAAGAGGGAGGCGTGAAATGGGTCTCGGACATTCAGGAGGAGGGGCACATGAGGTCTTTTCAGCAGCTGCAATCCACATTTGATCTCCCTGACTCGGAAGTATTTAATTTCCTTAGGGTGCAATCACTCCTCAGAAGCAAACAATATAAACCCTACAAAATATTTTGGAAAGCAAAAGTTTTTTTCACATCTCAAAGTAACAAGGGGAAAGGTATATCATTATTCTACAACTTGCTTAATAACAAGTCCCTTTTTGAAAAAAACAACGCTTTACTGGCCTGGGAAAAAGATCTAGATGACTCCTACACAGAAGACCAGTGGGTGAAAGCACTACAATGCACACACTCGGCCACAAAAAGTGCCAACCTATGGGAGCTATATCACAAAGTTACTCAGAGGTGGTATCTCACTCCATCTAGACTTGCAAAGTTTGGTCAAGGAGTATCCCCTCTTTGTTGGAGGCAATGCTCGCAAGTGGGATCACTGTTCCATATCTTATGGGCTTGTGGGAGGTTGGCTGGGTATTGGAGCAGCATTTTTGCAATTATAGGACAGGTCACAGGTCTCCCGATAACCCCCTCCCCTTCCCTAGCTATACTACACTTGGGTTTAGAAGTTATTCCTGCCCCGTTTAGGAAAATTATCATTCACTTATTACTAGCGGCAAAGTTGGTCATTCTAAGGCTCTGGAGATCAGGGGAAAGTCCCAAAGTGGCTGAGGCGGTCAGAACCATCTCTTTACACTTTACTTATGAACGTATGTTGGCCCAGTCAGAGGGCAAGTATGCCACATTTATTACTCATTGGCAGGCATGGGTGGAGTGGTATGACAAAAATAAGAACCTATACTGATGGGTTAAATAACTACTGAAATAGAACACTCAACGATTAGGTGCTGGTTCCTTCTTTTTCCTTTTCCTTTTTCTTTGGTTTCATCATTTGTTTTTTGGCTTTCTGTTTATGATGCGCAATATGAAGCATGCAACTCATGCTCAATATCAAAGTTTATTCCCCTTCCCCACATGGAACACAATTATATATGCAAGGTACTACCGCATAATATCGTATTGCATTATTTCTGAGAACACATGCAGCAGGGGTGACAGTGGTCTAGCTCTGGGGGTCACAGTTAGTACCCATAGGGGTGACCCTTGGAAAATAAGACCTTAACGTTATGATTGCTTGCTAACTTGTCTGAAGAAATGAAAAACTGTACCTCCTGTGATGCATTATTGATGTATTGTCGTGTAGTGGGAATGTCTACTATTGTTGTTCTTTTGACACCCACCTACATCGAGTAATGGATGTATAACTGCAATATGTTTTCCATGTATGTTTATACCTTTGAAAATAAAAAAACATTGAAATTAAAAGACGTCCTTTCCTCTCGGCCATCTAGGATGCACCTCCTGTAAGCGATGAGGAGACCGATGTGTGTTCCTAGTACAGAGGAACACACATCGGTCTCCTCCCCTTGTGAGTCCCCTCCCCCCTACATTTAGAATCACTCAATAGGGAATATATTAACCCCTTCAGCGCCCCTAGTGTTAACCCCTTCCCTGCCAGTCACATTTACACAGTAAACAGTGCAATTTTATAGCACTAATCGCTGTATAAATGTGAATGTGAACGCGAAATGACGTCGCACCGACGTGATTTTTTTGAACGTCGACGTGAGTTACATCCTTTCCTATTCACGGGCGACTTACGCAAAAAAAAAAAATTTAATTTGGCGCGGGAACGACAGCCATACTTTAACATGGCAAGTCTAAAGATAGACCAAGAAATAGCAGCTTTAACTATACGGCGGGAAAAGCCGACTAGCGACGACGTAAGAGAATACGACGGCCGCGCGTACCTTCGTGAATCGCCGTAAACAGCTAATTAGCATAACCGACGCGGAAAACGACGCAAACTCCACCCAGTGGTCACCGAAGTATTACACCTTCGGATCGAAGCCAAAAGCCGTTGTATCCTTGTTTGAGGATTCAAACTAAAGATACGACGCAGCAAATTTGAAAATACGCCAGAGTATCAGTAGACTAAACTGAGGATTTTTTTTTTAAATTGTGATATTTATTAAATCAAAAAGTAAAAAATATTGTTTTTGTTTTTTAAATTGTTGCTCTTCTTTTGTTTATAGCGCAAAATATAAATTCCCGAAAAATACATCATGGGGCCCCCCAATCCATAACAGGGCCCTTCGGGTCTAGTAGAATTCGTAGGGGATTCTAAGGGGAACCCCACACCAAAAGACAACAACAACATACTCTGTTATATATCCTCATTAGGATTTGGTCAGTCTAATTGGATGACCTATTTTTATTGCTGTATCGCCAACTGGATATATTTCCAGCTGGTGATCCAGCTAGAGTATCTCTGCATGCATGCACTTTACAGCGCAGTTCAATTTTATGTAGACAACGTTGTCTGATAAATTTTAATATATTTGGGTGATGGTGAAAGGTATTTTAGTGTCTGATATTTGGTGACTGCCTAATTTTGTACCAATAAACCATTTTTTGTACGCGGCACAGTCTGGTTTTGTCGTCTTTATCCGGGGGGGGGGGGGGGACATGTTCTCCTTTCATGCAATCCATTGTGTACAATTGTGTTGCTAGCTGTGATTGGTCAATGTTATCACATGGTACAGACAGGGCCAATAACAGCAAACCTGTACCATGTGATTAACTTTGACCAACCACAGCTAATCACAATAAAACAAACTAAATTAATCATTTTATTTCAGTAAAATGCTTGCTTATAGCAATGTAGTTCACTGCTATAAGCAATCATAATGTGTAAAAATAAATAAAAAATATGGATAATTTCCCCATAGTAGTACAATGTTACTATGGTCATATTATATTGCTCTGGTTACAGTGTGTTAAAAAAATCATTAAAAAAAGAAAAAATTAAAACAATTATTTATTTTTTTATTTTTTTATTTTTCCCAAAAATTTGGCCAAAAAATGACAACTTCAAAAAACTTGCCATGACTCTTTAGCCCCGTACACACGGCCGAGGAACTCGACGTGCCAAACACATCGAGTTCCTCAGCGTGTTCAGTCCTGGAGCCGCCGAGGAGCTCAGCGGGCCGAGTTCTCCCATAGAACAACGAGGAAATAGAGAACATGTTCTCTATTTCCTCGCCGAGGTCCTCGTCGGCTTCCTCGGCCGAAAGTGTACACACGGCCGGGTTTCTCGGCAGAATTCAGCTCTGAACCGAGTTTCTGACTGAATTCTGCCGAGAAACTCGGTCGTGTGTACGGGGCCTTACTAAATACTAAATACACTGGACTGTTAATTTAAAAAAAATGGTTATTTGGGGGATATTTGTACTGTCCTGAAATTTTTGGGCCTCAAGAAATGAGATAGCCCATCAGTACACCAGGACTGATCAATTTTCAGATACAGTATATGCCACAGTTTGTAGACTCTATGGGCCAGATCCACATAGATCGGCACCGGCGCAGCGTATCTAAGATACGCTACGCCGCCGTAACTTACTTGGCTTTGTTTCAAATCCACAACGAATTTGCGCCGTAAGTTACGGCGGAGTAGTGTATCTCTGGCGGCGGAATTCAAATCGGCGATTAGGGGGCGTGATTCATTTAAATGAAGCACGTCCCCGCGCCGAATGAACTGCGCATGCTCCGTTTTGAAATTTCCCGCCGTGCATTGCGCGAAATTACGTCGCAAGGACGTAATTTTTTTAAAATTAGACGTGACTTACGTCCATCCCGATTCACGGACGACTTAGGCAAAAAAAAGAAAAAATTCAAATTTTGACGCGGGAACGACGGCCATACTTAACATGGCAAATCTAACTATACGCCGCAAAAAAGCAGCTTTAACTATACACTGGAAAAAGCCGACTAGAGACGACATAAGAGAATGCGACGGCCGTGCGTAAGTTCGTGGATCGTCGGAAATATCTAATTTGCATACCCGACGCAGAAAACGATGCAAACTCCACCCAGCGGACGCCAAAGTATTGCATCTACGATCCGAAGGCGTACGGAGCCGTACGCCTGTCGGATCAAACCCAGATGCCGTTGTATCTTGGTTTGAGGATTCAAACTAAAGATACGATGCAGGAAATTTGAAAGTACGCCGGCGTATCAGTAGATACGCCGGCGTACTCTCACTGTGGATCTGGCCCTATAACTTTCCTACAGACTAAATAATATACACTGATGTGGGTTATTTTCACCAAAGAAATGCAGCAGAATAGATTTTGGTCTAAATTTATGAAGAACAATTATTTATTTGCAAAATTGTATAACAGAAATTAAGAAAAACATATTTTCCTTCAAAATTTTCTGCCCTTTTTTATTTATTTAGCAAAAAACAAAATTAAATGACACTTGATACTTCTTACCTCACTCCTTCAGTCTCCTCTCGCATTACTAACTTACTAACTGACATCTCAGCATGGATGTCGCACCACTTCCTTAAACTAAATCTCTCCAAAACTGAGTTTATAATATTCCCCCCTGCCCGTGCCCCCCTCCATGATTGTTCCATCAAAATCAACAATGCAACCATCAGTCCCTCCCCTCATGCCAGGGTACTAGGTGTAATCCTAGACTCTGGCTTGTCATTTCAGCCTCAAGTCCAATCGTTGTCAAAAGTTTGTAGAATTCACCTCTGTAACATCTCTAAAATTTGCCCCTTTTTAACAAATAAAACCACCAAACTCCTCGTTCACTCCCTTGTTATCTCTCGCCTTGAGTTTTGCAACTCCCTTCTTATTGGCCTGCCTCTCTTCAGGGAAGCCTATCACGTCTCCAACTAATCTTTTACCACTTCCACCAGCTCATTCCACACAGTTACAGCCTTTTGTACCACCTGCCCCACCCTATTAGATTGTAAGCTCTTCTGAGCAGGGCCCTCTAAATCCTCTTGTATTTTATTGTATTGTAACTGTATTGTCTCCCTTTTATATTGTAAAGCGCTGAGTAAACTGTTGGCGCTATATAAATTCTGTATAATAATGACACCAAAAGAAAGCTTCAGTTGTGTGAACAATATGTTAAACATTTAGTTTGGGTACACTCCAGTTATGCATAACTACGCAATTGTCATTCAAAGTGAAAAAGCTGAAAACTGGCCTGAGCAGTAAGGGAATAAAAGTATCCCAGTATTGAAGCTGTTAAAAGCATTTGCTCCCCAAGGCAATAGCCCACCCAATGCTAACAAAAAATTAGATTGACTGAGATATGTTACTAAAAGCTAGTGTCACATTTTTGCTATATAGTACCTGTCCTTTTTGATAATTTATACATTCTAAATACGCTTTATATTTTTACTTGTTCTAAAAAATTAGTTGAAGATTGCTATACATTTGAGACATAGGGCACATGGTGTGTTATACAGCCAGGACCGGCGCTCCCACTAGACAGCTGCATGGGGCATAGCCACGGCCATCCCTACACTCCACCAGCTTCCTAACAATCCACTGGCTTCCGCACATAGTCCACCGATGTACCCCACACACTAAGCCAACGTTTGGCATACCGCTGCAGGACTGGATGGTGTTAGCTGGAGACTAAGCCAAATCCTGCAGACTTTAGCCAATCCATGAAGAAGAGGTATCTAGCCAATGAGGTGCTGCGCAAGTCGTGCTACGCAAGTCGTGCTGCATGCAACATCACTTCCTCTGAGCTCCCCAGCACACGGAGCTAATGTTGGAAAGGAGGTAAGATTGCATCCTTGCAAAGACTGCATTTGCCGATATGCTAAGAATTTTATCAGGAGTGTGACTTGGACTGCAAATAGTATTCTTTTTTAATATAATGCTATCATCACGGTAATATATATATATATATATATATATATATATATATATATATATATATATATATATATATATATATATATATATATATATATATTTTGGGGGGGGGGGGTGCAAGTAGCTGGCACAATATAGTCTAACACCAGCCCTGTATACAATCAGAGCACATGGAGAGGGCATGCAAGTGGTTTACCAAACTTTCCTCATCTTTCTCCTTCAAAGCACAGAGCAGCCTCCTTTCATCAGCAACTGCCCATGCACCCTCTTCTTCCCCCTGCTAATACTGCTATAGCATAACAAAGATGATACAATGGTGGAGTACTGTGGGCAATTTAATTAAACACAGCATGGCTTTCCAAACTGTTAAGGCGCGTACACACCATTCTTCTCAAGCCTGCCTTGAATACACACGATCGTGAAAAAAAATGCTTGAGCAAAGCGCAGTGACGTACAACACGTACGACGGCACTATAAAGGGGAAGTTCCATTCGATTAGCGACACCCTTTGGGCTAATCATGCAAATTTCTCTTCTCATAACCTGCTTCTGCTAACGTTGTTTCCCCCATTGTTAAAACCTACACACAACCATTTTTCACAACGTGAAAAACAACGACATGAAAAACTATGAGAAAAAATAGAGCATGTTCTAAATTTTTAATGCCAATTTTTTATGTCGAGAAAAATGCTCTGGAGTCTACACACAGTCGTTTTTGATGACCAATTAAAAAAATTGCATTTTTCTCATCATGAAATCTTTGCACTGAATAGTCAGACTATACCAAAAAAGTAAGGAAATCGTGAAAAGCAGACATCACCAAAGGCTTATAATCTTTATAAGCGTTTTGTTTTATTAATATACAAAATGCAATTTTTGTTCTGTAGTACTGTGAGCCCAGGCTGTCACAATAAAGTAAAATAATGGGCATCACTGATTGCCAGGCATTATTGTTTGGCACTGATTGGCATCCATCAGTACAATTTATTACAGTACATCCGTGCCACCTATCAGTGCCCATCCATGCCCATCCGTGCCACCTATCAGTGCCCATCCATGCCCATCCATGCCCATCCATGCCGCCTATCAGTGCCCATCCGTGTCGCCTATTCGTACCCATCCATGCCACCTATTCGTGCCCATCCATGCCGCCTATCCATACCCATCCGTGCCGCCTATCTGTGCCCATCCGCAGTTTTCCAGACGGGAAAACCTCTGGTGTGTACACAGGTAAAGTGACCGAGCAGGTTCTCTGACTTTTTACCACCGGGAATACTGATCGTGTGTACAGGCCATCAGACAGCTGTCACCAAAACAAGGGTTCCCATTGGAAGTTTTCCCATCTATTCTTGTCCTGGTGAACTTAAAATTTCAGCTCCAGTGACAAGTGTCACCAAAACAAATAGAAAAAGTAAATCTGCATAGTAGATAGTATAGACTGCAATCAAATCTAAAAGGGATTCATTCTAACTACCCAAGCCTCAATAAAAGCCTCAATACCTTTAGATCAGTGTTTTTTCACGGCAAATCTGAAAGGATTTAAACATTTTTGTAGTGAAGAACTTATTTATTTTTACATATATGTTTCATTTAAGATTTAATGTGAAGGATGTTTCTGCTTTTGAGAGCAAATCAGATTGAAGTGATTGTAATCTTTGTGATTTTGCTTGCTTCTTCGCTTTTCATTTAACAGTTTCTCTTTTAGAGTTCCAGACTTGATTAGGTATTTCTTCATTGTTAAACAATGAACAAACTTTATTTATCAGCATCAAAGTTGGAATGGAACGGTCTCTATTATTATAATATAATTAGAGCGATCAAGTTCTCCCGAGATCTCGCACAAGTCACGTGCTACGAAAGGAACCAATGAATGACAGACTGACAGAGATTGTTTTTTTTATATATGTTAATTTATTTTACTTTTGCGACATTGATTTACCATTTGTTTTTTGATATGTTCAAGGTTTCAAAACGCTAGCCATTTTAAATATTTTTCAAAACTCCCATGGCGCACCTGCAAATCTCTCACGGCATACTAGTGTAGCACTACCCCCGAAGGAGCTGCTGAGTATTTTTGGGAGACACGTTACCTCTATGTTCTCGCTGTCCAGGGTGAAAGTGAGTCCGAAGAATGTCCACACAATGCACTTCTTTTTCTGGGATTTATTTGTAGAACTTCAATAGAAAGAAGTGGAAAGGGGTGGAAGGGTAGGTAGGTTCAGGTGCACAGTCACAAATAGGAAACACTCCTGCTTCGAGCAAACAGTTCTCATCGCCACTTCGAGCCAGAGTGGGTATTGCTCACCCGGATAGGTCCCTCTCACTGGCCTAGCAGCCGGGATGGCGCACAGAATAAAGTACAGTCTCTGCCACAGACCTTCCTTTATGAGGAGACACTTTTGGTCCAGAATCCCCTGCCACAGGATTCAGCACCCGGATCTCTCCAGCTTAACTTCAGTAGAACTTTAGGCCCGACAGGCAATACCGTCAAGCCTTTCAGTGTATGGTGCATCCTTCAATGAAGTTTCCAGGCCTTCTCCCAAGGTACCAGCCATTTGCACGGCCTCCTTCAGGATAGGTCCTCCCCTAGCTTCCTTCATCAAGCGACCTCCTCCCACAGGACGGACGATACAGGATCACCTCTGAAAAAGTCAGGCCCCAGTCTGACTACTGAGCCTACCAGGCAAAGCCGAGACCCCGGACCACTGTGGTCCCAAAATCAGGATTCAGGACACGCACCTCAGGCCAGGCGGTCCACGAGGCGTGAACAACGGACCACTGCCAATGGCGTCTGTCCCTTAAGTACCCCTCCCCAGCATACACAGCGTTCAACCACCCCCACTGATTCGCTGCTGAGGGGAACACCCAATGCACCCTGGCTTTGCTGCTGCCACCCTTGGCCTGGGGTGGTAAAGACACCCCCAGGCGAACATGGTGGAACTCTCAGCACAGCCATGGCTGGAACAGAGGCTAAATTTGCCATTAATCATTTTAGTCTGAGTCAAATAGCAGCTTAGACCCCCACTAAATTTACAGAAGTGCCTGTTCAACAGGAGCAGGCCGCTACACTAGTGTTCTGAGAATCACTGCTTTAAATGCACTTAAAAATCTAAAAACAAAATCTAAGTTTAGCTCAAATTTTTAAAAATCAGCACAAGGCATTGAACTTACATTCAATCCATAGTGGCCTGTGTGCTGCTGGTGGTTGTCATATTGAAATTCTCTATTCTCTGCCCCCATCCCATGTTTGGCAGTCTTAATCTTCCAGTGCTACAGGGGTTAATACAGCCACTGGACCTGTCACAGACATTCATCAAGAGTGATGACTATGTCCACTCTTTCTGCCACCCCTGCCCATTCATATAAGCTGCATAATAGCTATCAATAAATGGAGGATGGGTGGGTGGGTGGATGAATGAAAGGTCCATCTCTTCTATTCACAGATCAATTTTCATATATGAAAGACATAGTACAGCTTCTATGAATGAAGGCAGGTGAGAATGCATTTTGTTTTGTTTTTTGCATGGTCCAAATCTGAAGGGTCTGGTGTGGATTTTGGGGATCCCACAATTTTGATTTGTTTGGTTTCTCCACAGGGTTCTCCCTTCAAATCCATATCAGATACCCTTAAAGGAGTTCTCCAAGCTAAAACTTTTAACCCCCGCTGTGCCCGTGGCTGTAAAACTATACATAATAAACTTTCACTTACCTGCCTACGATCCCCCGTTGTTCCGATTTCGCCGCCCGTGCTCCGGTCCCTGTCAGCTTCCTCTTCCTGCGGGTCGGTGACTCACAGTGCGCTCAGCCTATCAGCGGCCGCAAAGGGACATTGCTGCGGCCGCTGATAGGCTGAGCGCACTGTGAGTCACCGACCCGCAGGAAGTGGAAGAGACCGGGACCGGAGAACGGGACGGCGATATCGGAACAACGGGGGATCGTAGGCAGGTAAGTGAAAGTTTATTTTTTATAGTTTTACAGCCCGGGCACAGCGGGGGTTAAAAGTTTTAGCTTGGAGAACTCCTTTAAAGCGGAGTCCTGCCGGAAAAAAAAAATATTAAAAGTCAGCAGCTACAAATACTGCAGCTGCTGACTTTTAATATTAGGACACTTACCTGTCCTTGGTGTCCGCGATGTCAGCACCCGAAGCCGATCTCTCCCTTGGCTCTCGGTTGCGGCTTCACTTCCTGGTTCCCTACTGTGCATGCGCGAATCCACTGGTCCCTGCTGTCTTCTGAGACCTGTGTGTCTCCCAGAAGACAGCGTGGGAGGACAAAATAGGCGCCGGACGTGGCATAGGTCACTGCGATCACCACAGTGATCTATGCCCGGAAGTGGGAGAAAATATCCAAATGTGACACCAGAGGGGGTGGGGGGTTCCAAAAAGCGGAAGTTCCATTTTTGGGTGGAACTCCACTTTAATAGTCTGATATGTATTTTGTATTCTGACCACACTGCGTCCTCACCTCCTGCCCCAGCTCACTGGTCACACGGCCTCTGGAGCTTCTGATCACACAGCCCCCAATGTCCTCACCTCCTGCTCTTGTTCACTAATCATACAGACTCTGGTGTCCTTTCCTTCTGCTCCAGCTCACGTGAGACACAGCCCTCAGCATCCTTTCCTTCTGCTCACTGAGCACTTGGTCCTCCTGCTCCTTATTTCTCAGCCTCCAGAATCTTCTCCTGATACTGCTCACTTTTCTCTGCCTCCAGTGTCCCCACCTCCTGATTCTGCTCTCTGGTTATTTGGCCTCTAGCATTGTCTCCTGATCACTCAATCCTTTAGCACCCTCTCTCTTCCTGCACAAGCTGCTCTAAACATTGTCTCCTCTTGCTCCTTTTTACTGATTGCACAGCACTCGGCAACCTCTCCTCCCACTTACTAATCAAATGTCACCTGTGCCCTCTGCTTTTACTCCCGTTCACTGATCACAAGGCCACAATGTCCTCTCCTCCTGCTTTTACTCACTGATCAAGTAGCCCTCTGTGTTCCCAGTACCCCAGTAACAGTGCCTTAGTACTCAAAGGGTCCCAGTCATAAGCCTACAGTACTCACATTGCCCTTCTTCTCACAGTGCCTCAGTCACAATGCTTTATTACCCACAGAGTCCTCAGCACTCACAGTGCCCAGCAAAACAGCTACTCCCAGACTTTTGTTTGCTCCAGTGTCACTTCTCACAGTCCAACAGCATCCTCACATACACTCTGAAAACCCATCAGGCAGCAGGTGCACCTAGTGGGACTTTTTTCTGACGTATTTTAATAAATGTCCACATTTCAACAGGGCACAGTCCACCTATCTTAGGCCCCTTTCACACGATCAGCCCACTCGGATCCTCATGTCCGTTTTTCAGGCGGATCCAAGTGGGCCATCTATGAACTTCAATTGGCAAGCGGATGTCAGTGGAAATGTGTCCGCTGACACCCGCCTGCCATCCGATCCAACAAGATCTGCTCAAAACAGACAGATATTGGAATGGGATACCTAGGGCTACCCCAAACATACCCCCGGTATAATGGTAGAAACAGGACTTAGAATCCAAGGATTAGGTCAAAATTTTAATAAAATAAAAATGTATTAAGAAAAGAACATGGTTAAAAATGGTTTATACAAAAAGCAGTTAGTATACAGTTGAAGATTACAAATGTGCATAGTTCATACAGAAGGTTTCAAAGAAGTCGATGAGCCCCATGAATAATACGGGGAGCTAGAAATGTAGGTCTTGACACAATCCATGTTTCGCGGCTTCAGTCGCTTCCGAGTCAGTCATTATTATCTACAAAGTAAATATAATCTCATAATCAAATAGTCATAAAGGGTATTGAGTAACAAAAAAAGGGGGAGAGCAAGTTGCTAATTTAGAACAATGATATACGTCATATAAATCTAGAATATTGGGAATCCATTAATTCATGCATTGCTTACCAGTGGAAACCAATAGAACACAGATCAGCACCTTAGAGCAACCGAAGGTAGTCCCCCCACCGCAGACACGGGAGACACTAGAAGGCGTTGATTTCTATAATTTCAAAATATAATATAATAGTAGGAATAGTTGTCTGTTGATACAGACAGACAACACAAAGGGGGTTATTTACGAAAGGCAAATTCACTTTGCACAACAAGTGCAAACTACAAGTGCAAAGTGCACTTGAAATTGCACTTGAAGTGCACTTGGAAGTGCAGTCGCTGTAGATCCAAGGGGGACACGCAAGGAAAATAAAAAACAGCATTTTAGCTTGCACATGATTGGATGATAAAATTAGCAGAGCTTCCCCTCATTTCTGATCTACCCCTCAGATTTACAGCGACTACACTTCCAAGTGCTCTTTCAGTGCAATTTCAAGTGCACTTTGCACTTGTAGTGCAAAGTGGATTTGTCTTTTGTAAATAACCCCCAAAGTGTGTTAGAGTAAGGACGAAGAAAACAAGAAGAGGGACAGGGGGGGAAAGAAAAGGGGGGTAGGAAAAGAAGAAAAAAAAGGAAGCTGCTGAAGCCACAAAACATGTAGAGGATTGTGTCAAGATCTACATTTCCAGCTCCCTGTTATTCATGGGGTTCATCAAACCTTCTGTATGAACTATGCACGGTTGTAATCTTCAGCTGTATACTTACTGCTTTTTGTATAAACCATTTTCAATCATGTTCTTTTCTTAATAAATGTATATTTTATTATAATTTTGACCTAATCCTTGGGTGCCGACATATTCCTATTTATTACATTATACCGGGGCATGCTTGGGGCAGCCCTAGGTATCCTGTTCCAATATCCTATCATTAGGGATGAAGGTACCCGCCCCTGCCTTTAGACTAATCTGATTGAGGCAACCCTTTATACTCCAAACAGACAGATGGCCATACGTTTGCCATCCGTCCAGTGGATCGGATCTGATGGGAACGGATGAAAAAGGACAAGCAGTCCGTTTCATCCAATCTCCCCATAGAAAATAACGGGGCTCTGACTGGTCCGTCCCTGTCATTCGCCTGCTCAGCGGGGATTAACAGGGCAATCCCCCGCTGAACTAGCAGAGTCCGTCTGCCATGTGTGAAAGTGACCTTAAGATTTCTTAAGAAAGGTGGGCTTTACCCAACCAAAATATTGACATTTATTATACTATGTTGGAAAATTATTCCTGTTATAAGTCCCTCTAAGTACACCAGCTTCCTGATTCATATTTTACATACTTTTTTCATGAATTGCACCCGGGCCACTATCCCTTCAAGCATATGCGGCTCTCCACCTCTATGCTATAGATACAGTATATACTGTTTATGTATTTACACACAAACACATATAAATATATATTTAGTTAGAACCTAAAGAAAATTGAATTACTTTTATTTTAAAATTAATTACTTTTATATATTGAAATTAAAATAAAATATTAAATTTACATAATTAGTAAAACATGTCCTCTCCTTTTTTTTTTTTTTTAAAGGACATGCTTTCTTTTATTTTTATCTTTTATATTGGAATTTAGTTCATGTTTATCTTTTCCCAGACTGTTTTCAGAAACAGAAATGCCACTAAATCAGTAATATGCAACAGTTTAAGGTTGTTTACTTTTGCTTTATGACCACCCACAGAAGCATACACGTTCAGCTTTGAGAACATTGTAAACTGTATTGATTTTTTTCCTCTGGCTGAGTTTTACTACTTGCTTCTCCTACTAATAGCCTAGCTAAAAGATTTTACTTTTAGAATACAGTAATAGTAATTAACAAACGACTGGTCCTTATATTAATCTCCAGACCATACGGGTCACATGTACAGTAGATAATATACAAGGAACATCAAGAAATTAATTCTTAACTTACACTGGTGGTTTTAATGTAGATATTAACCTAGTTACTAGAATTGTAGGTGAGCTTTAACTTGTAACTATAATTTAAAAAATTATTTAAAATCGTTTTTAATGTGCAGCTTTCATTAAAAGTATAATTGATAATAATAAAATGAAGATTCTTGTCTAACCAGTCTTTGTTTAGTTGTGACAACTGTTTCCTAACTCTACTATGATTTTGTCACCCTTTTCCATGTACCCCTAGTAGAAATTAAAAGTGGCACATTGTTCAGGAATTGTCCACTGCTGTCACTATAAGAAAGATATTCCACAGCAATGATGTACAGTTGACAATAGAGAGAGTAAATGTAATCAGGGAGTTGCAAAAAATATAAAAAAGGTGAATAGTATTTTATGAAAAAGCATAAAAAATTGTTTATGATATGCAATACTTTATAAAACAAAATGCCATTTAGATAGGATTTACCGGTACTGTAATTCCGCGTACACATGATCGGAAATTCCGACAAGATAACTGTAGATTTTTTTCAGACGGGATTTTGGCACAAACTTGTGTTGCATACACACGGTGACACAAATCTTATCTGAAATTCCGACCGTCAAGAACGCGTTAAGGTACAACACTACGTTGAGCCGTAAAAAAATAAGCTCAATTATTCCGAGCATGCGTCTAATTGATTCAGAGCATGTGTGTTTTATTGTGCGTCGGAATTATTGCAAACAGACGATCTGAATTTCCGACAAAAACTTTTCCCGTTGGAAAATTGGAGAACCAGCTCTCAAATGTTTGCTGTCGGAAATTCCAACAGAAAAAGTCAGATGGAGCCTACACACGGTTGGAATTTACAAAAAGAAAGCTCACATTGAACTTTTCTTGTTGGAATTTCCGATCGTGTGTAAGCGACATAACACAAACAGGATACATTTACAAAAACAGAACAAGAGCTAAAGACAAAATGTAGCTTTCATATAGTTAAAGTGTTTCTTTATCCCAGAACCTGCATTCACTATATCTGATCTCCCACAGTACACAGGTCATGGAATTGCAGTTACTGGGCCAGATTCAGATACATTATCGTGTCTATCGGTGGGCGTAGCGTATCTCAGATACACTACGGCGCCGTAACTTAGGGCGCAAGTTCCGTATTCAGAAAGAACTTGCGCCCTAAGTTACGGCAGTGTAATGTAAATGTGTCGGCGTAAGCCCGCCTAATTCAAATCCGGCTGGTAGTGGGCGTGTTTTATGTTAAACTATCATGACCCCACGTAATTGACGCTGTTTTCGAACGGCACATGCACCGTACGTGGACGTATCCCAGTGCGCATGTTTGAAATCACGGCGCAAATAGTCAATGCTTTCGACGTGAACGTAACTTACGCAAAGCCCTATTCGCGAACGTTTTACGCAAACTACGTAAACGACGGAAAATTAGCCGCTGTCCCGACATCAATACTTAACATTGCGTACGCCTCATATAGCAGGGGTAACTTTACACCGGTCCGACGACTTACGTAAACGGCGCATATAGATACGACGGGCGCAACTACATTCGTGAATTGGCGTATCTACCTAATTTGCATATTCTACGGGTAAATTTACGGAAGCGCCACCTAGCGGCCAGCATAAATATGCAACTAAGATACTAAGAGACTTACGTCGGTCGTATTTAAGCAAAATTCCGGCGTATCTTGCTTTCTGAATACAGAAAAAAGATACGCCGGCGCATCCTAGAAGTTACGCGGCATATCAACAGATACGCCAACGTAACTTTTTTCTGAATCTGGCCCACTGTATTTATTGGCGTATAACACTCACTTTTTTACCCTGAAAATAGAGGTTAAACTGTGCCTGCGTGTTATACGCAGGGGGCTGTGGAAATTTTTTTTCCGGAAACTTCCCTCTTAAAGTTAGGGTGCGTGTTATACGCCTGTGCGTGTTATACGCCGATAAATACAGTATTTTAGGAAATATAAACTGATTTCTCATCAGCAGTATATAGCAGTCTTGTGACTTCTATCAGTGTCTGCTTAAGTTTGTAGGAGAAGTTTTAATTCTCCCTTGATCCTCTGTCTCGACAGTGCTGATTGGCCCTGTGCTAATCACATGCACTCTCCCAAGAAAAAAACATCTCTCTAGCAGTACACACCAAACACTGATGGGGACAAAGGCCTCATCCCAATAAGCCCCCCCAGCGATGGGGGGGCTTATTGGAATCTGGAAGCCCCATTTAACAAGGGGAACCCCAGATCCCGGCCCCCCCCTATGTGAATTGGTAACGGGGTACATTGTATCCCTACCATTTCACAAAAAAGTGTAAAAAAAAAAAAAAACCCGCAAGAGACAGCCTTAATTAAAAGTCCTTTATTTAAAAAAAAAAAATCAGCGATGTGCATCCATTTTCGACTCGGCGATATGAAAAAAAAAGCCGCTACTGATGCCTCATGGTGGTTCCTGTCGAATCACTCTACACCCGCCGTGACAATTCTTAAATAGCTGAGGGCTGGGCCATCCGTGACGTACGCGTGTGACCCCACCCCATCTGATGCCACGGGGAAACCTCAGGAAACTCCTGTGGCGTCAGAGGGGGGCAATTCACCCGCGTACATCACGGGTGTCCCCGCCCTCAGCTGTTTAAGAACTGTCATGGCGGGTGTAGTGTCATTCGACGGGAACCACCATGAGGCATCAGTAGCGGCACATCGCTGGATTTTTTTTACTTTTTTAATAAAGGACTTGTCCCAAGCTGTCTCTTGTGTTTTTTAACATGTATAACACTTTTTTTGTGAAATGGTAGGGGTACAATGTACCCTGTTACCAATTCACATGGGGGGCCGGGATCTGGGGTTCCCCTTGTTAAAGGGGCTCACAGATTCTGATAAGCCCCCCACCAGCAGACCCCCACAACCACCAGGAAAAAATGTGATGTAATTTGTGCTAATCTAAATAAATGTGTTATACATGAATTCAATCAAAGATGCATGTGAAAGTGCAAACTAAACATAAATGAAGCTGCGGTTAACCTGTGTCATATAAACAGAGTAACAATGTGAAAAATAAAAAAATAAACCGCGCTAATGATCAATGAACATTGAAAACGTGAAAATAAGTATGTGAACCACACAAATAATGCAATAAAAAACAAGGAAACGATTCAAACTGAATGAAAGATATCTTTCATTCAGTTTGAATCGTTTCCTTGTTTTTTATTGCATTATTTGTGTGGTTCACATATTTATTTTCATGTTTTCAATGTTCATTGATCATTAGCGCGGTTTATTTTTTTATTTTTCCCCACAACCACCAAATCAAGGGTTGTGGGAAAGAGGTCCTTGTCCCCATCAACATGGGGACATGGTGCTTTGGACTCCTAATCATCCTCCCCATGTTGAGGGCATGTGACTTGGTATGGTTTAGGAGGGGGGTGCTCTCTCGTCCCCTTGTCTTTTTAATCTGGCGCAGGGTTCCCCTTAATATCCATACTGAAGGGCCTGGTATGGTTTTTGGGGGGACACCCACACATTAAATTTTGGTTTGGGGTTCCCCTTAACCCCTTCCATACAGGGCATTTTCACCCCCTTCCTGCCCAGACCAATTCTTAGTTTTCAGCGCTGTTGCACTTTGAATGACAATTGCGTGGTCATGCAACACTGTACCCAAACAAAATCTTTATGTTTTTTTCCCCCCCACAAAAAGAGCTTTCATTTGGTGGTATTTGATCATCTCTGCGGTTTTTATTTTTTTTGCGCTATAAACAAAAGAAGAGTGACAATTTAAAAAAAAAAACACAATGGGCCAGATTCACGTACAGCTGCGTATCTTTAGTCGGGAGTAGCGCATCTCATATGCGCTACGCCGACGTAACTTAGTGAGGCAAGTACTGTATTCACAAAGAACTTGCTCCCTAAGTTACGGCGGCGTAGCGTAAATGGGCCAGCGTAAAACCGCGTTATTCAAAGTAGGCTGGTAGGGGGCGTGTTGTATGGAAATGAATCGTGACCCCATGAACACATCCCTAAACACAGAGTAGCCTGCTTGCTATTTTTGGTCCGTGAATATCATAGACTGGGGTAGTCGGGGGCGGAGGCAGAGCAACAGTTTTAATGACATTATCGGCAGCACCGCCTCCAGCCCCGTCCCTAAACACACAGTAGCCTGCTTGGTCCCGAGGTCGAGAAAAAATATAGAGCCGCCGGCCCCCCTAGCCTACTCTGCTGAAGGGGGGGCGGGCCCTGTTTATACTTGTGCCCGTCATACGCAGCAGTTGTGCCCACTATATGCAGTCACTTGTGCCCATCATTATACGCAGCCAATGTGCCCACCATATGCAGCCACTTGTGCCCGTCATACGCAGACCTGCCGCGTATGATGGGTACAAGTGACTGCATATAGAGGGCACAACTGCTGCGTATGACGGGCACAAGTGGCTGCAAATAGTGGGCACAATATCGCCCCAATATCACAAGTGGTTGTCAAATCACGGTGGAATCCGGGTCTCTGCTCCAGTGGTGAGTCGCATCAGAAACTGCTGCTAGCTGTGTGTGGCAGCTAGGTGAACAGCTTTGCGCAGAAGTTTATTTGATGGATTGTGTTGCATGCAGGTTGTGTACCAGTGAAAGGAGAATCAAACTTTTATGCACTTACTGTATACTTGGGTGTCTCTAAGGCAGTCGGACCAGGTGGTGCTGCATAGTACCAATGGGTGGAGCCAGGTGGTACAGGCCATGCTGGGAAACCTTGATGAAAAATGGTATTGGTGGGACCAATGCTTATTAACAGTGTGGCAAATAGTCTTGAAGTTCTCTAAAAGGGTATGGAAGGCGCTCAGGAGTACTGTTGGGAACATCAAAAGTCTCTCCGGGTGATGTAGTGACTAGAAAAATCTCTGCCGGTGTGGTCCAAAGTGCGGCTGAGCAGTGGTCAGTAGAGGGCGTAGATACTGTCAAACCCGCTAAACCTCATGAGCAGGAAGGGCTCAGAATAGACACAGCCCTAGCAGAGATGCTTTCTACATCTCAGAAAGAGGTACAACTTAAAGTACCCGGAGACACTGTGGGGAAAACTGTTACAAGTATTGGTTGCTGCAACAATGTAATGAGTATACCAGAAAGAAATGGTTTATGCTTGGATCAATGTAATTTGCTAGAACAATTGCCCATGGAATGTTAGACAACAGGTGAGGTGGAGCTGTGCTGTGGTCCCTTGGAGTGTAGTCACTTGCCTGTGTGTGGTCCCTCCTCCAAGCACTGAGATAGAAAGTACTGATGGTATTGAAAGTTGTGATCTGTTAATGGTTTGTTCGGCAAACAATGATTTGGTTGCCACGAATAACCAGAGAAAGGTATTTGAACCTGAAGAGCCTACAGTGAAAGTTAAAGCTGATGTCAGTGAGTTGAAAGGAAGATCAAGGAAAGCAGAGTTCCCCCAAGAAAAATGAATAAGTTCAGGGACCCCAAAAGAAGAGGGAGAAGGCTGAGTATAGGAAAATATAGGAGCCTGTCAAGATCTAGGTTGGGACATACTTGGAAGCACACACGGAAAAAGGGTTAGGGCCTACGTGACTGACAGCCAGCACAGAGGTGTCCCAACCCTGATGACAGGTGCTGGTGTCCCTCCCTCCACATCGAAACAAAGGGGGGATATGTGAGAGGATATGTGAGAGTGAGAACCCCTGTCTCAGTGAAAATGAGATGGGCCAGCTGAGAGAGTGAGGGAGACCATAGCTGAGACAATGGACTAAGAGAAAGTCCTGGGGACCAGAGGGAACCATGAGTCTCCAAGGAGTGTGAAAGCCTGGAGTGTCAGGAGAGCCTCTTCCTAGATGCCAGGAGTGGGCCTGTGCAGCAAGGTACTGCACCCAAGGCTCAGTGAGCCTTAAGAGCCAGGTGACTTGGCATTTTTTATTTATTGTGTTTCTGTTGGAGAAAAACCCCTGTGAGGGCAATCCATGTGTATGTAGGAAGGCTGGCCGCAGGCCAGCCTGAGTTTGTGGGAGGAGTCTAAGAGTACTTATAGACTCCCTCCCCGTCAGGTGCGGTGTCGGCGTCTCTTTCAGGGTGACGTCATTTCGGGGTTGCCAGGGGGAACGCGTCACTTCCGGTTTCGATGCGGAGCTGCAGGTCAGCAGCTGGAGGCTCGTGGAGGTTCCCCTCACGCCGGTCCTCATGGAGACCTGCTTGCTTGCCTGCCGCCCGCTTATCACGTCCTCACATGGTGCAGCAGGGGGAGGGGGGAGCCGCTCACAGTCCGGTTCTCACACCAGGTCCTAGGGGGCCTGCCACCCCCCTCCCGGTACTCACGTGGCGGATTCCCGCATGTCTCCCTTTCTTCTCCTAGTCCCATGCAGATGCAGGCGCCTCCCTCCCAACCCCCACTCACCTTTCTTCTCCTCCGGGTTCACGCCGGCCGTTTGTCCTCTCACTCCTCCTCCCGGGGCTCACGCTGGTGTCACAAGGGGGGGGGGGGCGCAGCATTCATCCATCCACCCATTCACTTCTCCCAGGCGAAGCCAAAAACAACTTTGCATCCGATCGGATGCAGACACCATTTGGGTATTCTGATAGCTGGAGGTGCCAGCTGCCAGAGTACAATAGCTGCAGTAGAAGATGTATCCATCCATGCTGTTTTAGGTTGTATGTTGGAAAGTAGCATGTTGGTATCAAAAGAGGGGAGGACTTCTATTCACTCCTCCTGGGCCACGCTGGCAGCGTGAGGGCAGGGGGGGATTGTCCATCTCACTGCTGCAGGGGGGTCACACGCTGACAGTATTGGGGGGGGGCTGTCCACCCGCATATATGGGGGCTCATGCTGGCAGATTTTGTGGGGGGGGCAGTCCACCGTTTCTCTAGAGTCACGTTGGAGGTATCGGTCAGGGGGGTTTCTGCCCCTGCGCTTCTGTCATAGCGTTTCTGTCCCTGCGCTTCTGTCATAGCGTTTCTGTCCCTGCGCTTCTGTCATAGCGTTTCTGTCACTGCGTTTCTGTCATAGCGTGGCTGTCCCTGCGCTTCTGTCATTATGTTTCTGTCACTGCGCTTCTGTCATAACATTTCTGTCACTGCGCTTCTGTCATAACGTTTCTGTCACGGCGCTTCTGTCATAGCGTTTCTATCACTGTGCTTCTGTCATAGCGTTTCTGCCCCTGGTTTCTGTCATAGCGTTTCTGCCCTTGTTTTTTTCTGTCATAGCGTTCTGCCCCTGGTTTTTGTCATAGAGTTTCTGCCCCTGTTTTTTTTGTCATAGCGTTTCTGCCCCTGGTTTTTCTGTCATAGCGTTTCTTCCCCTGGTTTTTCTGTCATAGCATTTCTGCCCCTGGTTTTTCTGTCATAGCGTTTCTTCCCCTGGTTTTTCTGTCATTGCGTTTCTGCCCCTGGTTTTTCTGTCATTGCGTTTCTGCCCCTGGTTTTTCTGTCATAGCGTTTCTGCCCCTGGTTTTTCTGTCATAGCGTTTCTGCCCCTGGTTTTTCTGTCATAGTGTTTCTGCCCCTGGTTTTCTGTCGTAACGTTTTTGTCCCTGGTTTCTGTCATAGCGTTTCTGCCCCTGTTTTTTTCTGTCATAGCGTTCTGCCCCTGGTTTCTGTCATAGCGTTTCTGCCCCTGTTTTTTTTGTCATAGCGTTTCTGTCCCTGCACTTCTGTCATAGCGTGGCTGTCCCTGCGCTTCTGTCATTATGTTTCTGTCACTGCGCTTCTGTCATAACATTTCTGTCACTGCGCTTCTGTCATAACGTTTCTGTCACGGCGCTTCTGTCATAGCGTTTCTATCACTGCGCTTCTGTCATAGCGTTTCTGCCCCTGGTTTCTGTCATAGCGTTTCTGCCCCTGTTTTTTTCTGTCATAGCGTTCTGCCCCTGGTTCCTGTCATAGCGTTTCTGCCCCTGTTTTTTTTGTCATAGCGTTTCTGCCCCTGGTTTTTCTGTCATAGCGTTTCTTCCCCTGGTTTTTCTGTCATAGCGTTTCTGCCCCTGGTTTTTCTGTCATAGCGTTTCTTCCCCTGGTTTTTCTGTCATAGCGTTTCTGCCCCTGGTTTTTCTGTCATAGCGTTTTTGCCCCTGGTTTTTCTGTCATAGCGTTTCTGCCCCTGGTTTTTCTGTCATAGCGTTTCTGCCCCTGGTTTTTCTGTCATAGTGTTTCTGCCCCTGGTTTTCTGTCGTAACGTTTCTGTCCCTGCGCTTCTGTCATTATGTTTCTGTCACTGCGCTTCTGTCATAACATTTCTGTCACTGCGCTTCTGTCATAACGTTTCTGTCACGGCGCTTCTGTCATAGCGTTTCTATCACTGTGCTTCTGTCATAGCGTTTCTGCCCCTGGTTTCTGTCATAGCGTTTCTGCCCATGTTTTTTTCTGTCATAGCGTTCTGCCCCTGGTTTTTGTCATAGAGTTTCTGCCCCTGTTTTTTTTGTCATAGCGTTTCTGCCCCTGGTTTTTCTGTCATAGCGTTTCTTCCCCTGGTTTTTCTGTCATAGCGTTTCTGCCCCTGTTTTTTCTGTCATAGCGTTTCTTCCCCTGGTTTTTCTGTCATAGCGTTTCTGCCCCTGGTTTTTCTGTCATAGCGTTTCTGCCCCTGGTTTTTCTGTCATAGCGTTTCTGCCCCTGGTTTTTCTGTCATAGTGTTTCTGCCCCTGGTTTTCTGTCGTAACGTTTCTGTCCCTGGTTTCTGTCATAGCGTTTCTGCCCCTGTTTTTTTCTGTCATAGCGTTCTGCCCCTGGTTTCTGTCATAGCGTTTCTGCCCCGGTTTTTTTTGTCATAGCGTTTCTGTCCCTGCGCTTCTGTCATAGCGTTTCTGTCCCTGCGCTTCTGTCATAGCGTTTCTGTCACTGCGTTTCTGTCATAGCATGGCTGTCCCTGAGCTTCTGTCATTATGTTTCTGTCACTGTGCTTCTGTCATAACATTTCTGTCACTGCGCTTCTGTCATAACGTTTCTGTCACGGCGCTTCTGTCATAGCGTTTCTATCACTGCGCTTCTATCATAGCGTTTCTGCCCCTGGTTTCTGTCATAGCGTTTCTGCCCCTGTTTTTTTCTGTCATAGCGTTCTGCCCCTGGTTTCTGTCATAGCGTTTCTGCCCCTGTTTTTTTTGTCATAGCGTTTCTGCCCCTGGTTTTCTGTCGTAACGTTTCTGTCCCTGGTTTCTGTCATAGCGTTTCTGTCCCTGTTTTTTTCTGTCATAGCGTTCTGCCCCTGGTTTCTGTCATAGCGTTTCTGCCCCTGTTTTTTTTTGTCATAGCGTTTCTGCCCCTGGTTTTTCTGTCATAGCGTTTCTTCCCCTGGTTTTTCTGTCATAGCGTTTATGCCCCTGGTTTTTCTGTCATAGTGTTTCTTCCCCTGGTTTTTCTGTCATAGCGTTTCTGCCCCTGGTTTTTCTGTCATAGCGTTTCTGCCCCTGGTTTTTCTGTCATAGCGTTTCTGCCCCTGGTTTTCTGTCGTAACGTTTCTGTCCCTGCGCTTTTGTCATAGCGTTTCTGCCCCTGATTTTCTGTCATAATGATCCCAACCTGAGTCCTTTTGTACCATTAGAACCTGCGATCACGTATCGACGATCATCCTCCCTCAGGGACCAGTTGGTCTCCAGCGAATTCAGGGGTACTTTCAGAAAGGACCCTTGCAGACGCTGTGGAACCTTCACCTGCGGGGGATGTTCTATCTGTCGATACATGAACACCAAAGCCAACGTCTCCCTACCTAATGGTCGACCATACCGGCCTCGACACTTTGCTAATTGCAAAACTGCAGGGGTGGTCTACCTACTCACCTGCAGCTGTGACAGATTTTACATTGGTAAAACTAAACTATCATTTCACATACGTGCCTTAAGACACATTCACTCAATGAAAACAGCTAACCCTGATCTGCCCCTAGGCAGGCATATTCTGCTGCACCATGGAGGCAAGTTCTCGGGAGCCAATTTCCTTATTCTGGACAGAATCCACCCTAATGCCAGGGGGGGTGACTGGAATAAAATTTTACTTCAACATGAGACCCGTTGGATCGCTAACCTTGGTGCGAATATGCCACCAGGGCTTAATGATCTGATTAGTTTCAGACCGTTCCTGGAGGGTTTTGCTTCCGGTGGCTGTGAAAAAGATTAAGATCTTATGCTCCTTGATAGTACCTAGGTATCTTTTTTATTTTATTTCATTTTTTCCATATTTATGGGCACTTGTTCTCGGGCTTTTTTAGTTGTTGTGATTTTACATGTTCAATCTTGTTTTGGGGTGCTCACCAGTGTTCACTATGTATGTGTTGTCATTCTGGGACCCGGATCCTGCTGTTCCCGCTTAGTATCCCTCCCTTTTGGTGCTGTTTATTCCTGTGAACTGTCTCCTTACATTTACATTTAATTTTGGATTATCCTTGTCCTTCAAATAATATTTTTTGTTTCTGTTCTCCCTTTCCCCCCCCCCCCTCCTCCCCTTGTTGTGGGCCATTTGGATCGTACTTGCACCTTTGGTGCCGACGCCACCCACCTTGTTTTTCCCCTCCCAATTCCCTTTTTGGGGGGCAAGGTGATCTGTTCTCCGTTGACCTGGCGCACGTAAGCCTGCCCCCAGGAGCTCCCTGTGGGTCGGCATACGTGAGACCTTGGTCCTTACCACTCGTGGTCTGTGACCTTTTAGGTCCTCTTTAGCGCCAGCAGGGAAGTGGGTTCCTCGTGGTGGTCCTTCCCATCCCGTGGGGAAGACTCCTTCTTTCCCCCTGGGTGGAACTATCACCACTTCAGACCCCCCTTTTTCCCTGGACCCGTTTTTGGGCATCTTTTCTATATACAACACACCAATGGTTTTTACATATTTACTCCTATTTATTACACTGACAATGTACCTTACCACCTTCCATATTAATTTAATATCTCCTCCTAATCTGGCATCAATTAGCTTCCTTTCTCTTTATTACATGCCTTTACCTGTCCTCTTAATCCCTTAGAGTAGCCTGTGTCATTTTACATTTCATGGTTGCTATGACAGTGCTCCCTGTCAGCAACGCCACCTGTGTGTGTAACTTTCCCACACAGCGTGCATTCCCCTATTCTCTGTCTAGGCAGGGCTTTTCTTTGGGATGGCAGGCACGTCTCCCCTCGGCCTCCGTGCTGTCTCCCCGCCCTCTTTGGGCGATCAGCTGCTCGGAGGGATGCGTCACACGCCGACAACCCTCATGGTGACGTCACACGCTGGGAACCTGCAGAGCTATCAGCTGCTCGGAAGGACGCGTCTCACGCGGGGATCCATTAGCAGCGTTACACGCCGGGGAACCCCGCAGTGACGTCACACGCCGGGAACCACCGTGTTCTGAGCCCGCCCACCTGCGTGCCTATACGGCGCACTTTGCACCTGGCACCAATCAGATGCAGGGGGCGGTAACTTTCCTTCCCTCCCCTATTACTGGACAGCTATTTATATAGACAAGCGGCTGCACTAGTACAGCGCTGACTGCAGACCACAAACTACCTCTATTCTCCTTGTCATGGTAAGACTGCATTTATTTCGTTTTACTGTTCCTCACTAGCTCCTATTATAATTACTTGTTGGGCTCCTATTTCCTTGGCTTTGCCCTAATTATTTTAATCTTTATATGGTTTGCCCAGATTTGGATAGTCTGCACTGTTACACCACTGACCTCCTGAACCTCTGTGATCGTCCGTGGCTTACCTCCTGCTCTATTTGCAGGTATGCAGTAACCTCTGTGCCTACAGTGTTAGCCACCTTTAGTGGCCTCTTTTACAAGCCAAATTAACCATTTATTTTCTATCTATACTTATACATGTTTTTCCCTTGACTCTCCCAGGACCCCCACAGATACCACTAATCCCCTTTGGGGTAGCTCGTGTTTCCCTGCAGGTATGCTAATTAGCATGGGTCTTTATTGTTAAACACATTCACGTGCAGCATTATTTATTCTGCACGATAATCAACCCATGACCTTCATTTCTTTCCCTCCTGATGCCCTTAGGAGCTCTACTAATACCACCACACTCCAGTTTGGACTTTTCCTTCCTTGAGTGCGTGTTTATGCTTCAAATACTGGGACGACACCTGTTGCTCCTTGGCTGCTTTCCTGCTCTACTTCAAGCATTTAAGTTCCATTACAGGTATATAACCCCGTTTTTTCGATCAACCTTTATACAATTGACATTTTTTATACATTGACATCAGTTTATGACACTATATCCTCCTTTTTTCCTACTCTGCAGGAGCCGTGTGGCTCTGCCCCACATCCCCCCCTGCTTGCCCAGGGTTTGTCTTCAGGAGTTCTGGGACACGATCCTGTGTCCCCGTTTGGTTGGCTCCCTATCCACCTTAGGGAATTGGTACATCGGTGCTCTTCGGTCCTTTTTTGGTCTACACAAGTGGTGATGGGTACGTGCTTAATGTAATGTGTAGATTTTTAATTTTTGCCTTCCCCTCTGACATATGAATACATGTTAATCTGCTTTATGATATAAATGTTAATTTGCTTTATCACAATCTCTTACTGCATACAGTATAACTGTCGCATGGACACCGGCCCCTGAAGAAGGGACTGAAATCCTGAAACGCGTAGGGCCTGAACTTATCCCTGCGGACACACGCACCACTTAGTGATGTACCTTGTTTTTATAATAATGTGTTGTTTATTATAATTTTTGCTTTGTATTCTTTCCTAATAAATTTTATTATATTTCATATTTCTCTATCATTGTTACCGTTAAAGCCCCACCCTGGGGGAACTTCTCCTCTTTCTTAGCTTAATCAGGGGTGTTGGTAACGCAAAAGGGTCTTCCATTATAAAATACTTTTTTCTTCCAATTTTCTGTCATAACGTTTCTGCCCCTGGTTTTCTGTCATTACGTTTCTACCCCTGGTTTTCTGTCATAGCGTTTCTGCCCCTGGTTTTCTGTCATAGCGTTTCTGCCCCTGGTTTTCTGTCATAGCGTTTCTGCCCCTGGTTTTCTGTCATAGCGTTTCTGCCCCTGGTTTTCTGTCATAGCGTTTCTGCCCATGGGTTTCGGTCTTGATGTTTCTGGCCTTGGTTTTCTGTCATTACGTTTCTGCCCCTGGGTTTCTGTCATTACGTTTCTGGCCTTGGGTTTCTGTCATTACATTTCTGCCCCTGGGTTTCTGTCGTTACTTTTCTGCCCCTGGGTTTCTGTCGCTACATTTCTGCCCCTGGGTTTCTGTCGTTACGTTTCTGCCCCTGGGTTTCTGTTGTTACGTTTCTGCCCCTGGTTTTCTGTCATGGCATTTCTGCCCCTGGTTTTCTGTCTTAGCGTTTCTGCCCCTGTTTTTTTGTCATAGCGTTTCTGCCCCTGGTTTCTCTGTCATAACGTTTCTGCCTTAGCGTGTCAGGCTCAGCGTTTTTTCTCATACAATTTCTGCCCCAGGGTTTCTGTTATTGTTTTTGGCCATAGCGCGGCAGTCTCAGCGTTTCTGCCCCTGGTTTCTGTCATTGCATTTCTGCCTCAGCGTTTCAGGCTCAGCGTTGCTCGCATAACATTTCTGCCCCAGGTTTCTGTCATTATATTTTTGCCTCAGCGTTCAGGCTCAGCGGGTCTCCCAAATCATTTCTGCCCCAGGTTTTGCCATGGCCTTTCAGTCTCAGCAGTTCTGCTGCCCCCACAATTTCTGTCATAGCGTTGCTGCCCTCACGTTTTCTGGCATAGCGTTGCTGCCCCCACGTTTTCTGTCATAGCTTTGCTGCCCCCACGTTTTCTGTCGTATGTCTGCCTCAGCGTGTCAGGCTCAGCGATTTTCTCATAAAATTTTCTGCCCCAGGTTTTCTGTCATTACCGTTGGCCATAGCATTTCAGTCTCAGCGTTTCTGCCTCAGGGTTTCTGTCGTAGCATTTCTGCCCCCTCGGTTTCTGTCATAGCATTGCTGCCCCCACAATTCATGTCAGTGTTTGTTTGTCTTGGTGTTGTCGTCTTCGTGGTTACCATGTTTAATTGTACTTTGTCCACGTTGCACCTGGGTTGTTTAGCTAGTGCTCACTTCTCAGGATCTGTCACGTCTACAGATTCATACGGGCTGAGGTTTCGTTTTTAATGATTGTTGTCCACAATCTTCTCGCCTGTTTACATTCATTCACTACACCTATACAATTATCCACCACAGTCCGTGGGTACACTAGCCTTGAGTGTTCACTTAAATTGCCTCTCTCTGCGCTGCAGGTTACTCGGGCTCACGTGCCAGTCACACTAGGGGGGGGGGCTGTTGTCAGGTTCATTCACGCACAGCGGTCTTGATGTTTCTGCTCATATTCTCATACATTGGTAGGCACAGAGGGGCGTTGTTGTTTCATGTCTGTTTTCTGTCTTGTCTAGGTTGTGTTTCCTTAACTTGGGCTTGCGGCACGGCTCTGTCATGACCAGTTCACGTGCATGCCTTCCACCACGTGAAGGTCTTCAGTGCAGGGTAGTTCCCCGTCATCTAGGAGTCAGTCCTTACTTCTACACTCAGCTGAGTTTGGCTCAGGGACCGGCGGTTCGCTTCGGTTTGTTTCCAAGTTGTCCCGGATTCTTTCGCTCACCAGCATGGTTCAGGTACTAGGCATACTCTAATATGCAGTGTCAGGTGGGCCAAGCATGCTCTCCGCAACCTGTTATGGTTGTAAATCAGGATGGAGGTAATTGACACTCGTGCACTGAGTGGCAGGGTGTCAGCGCACCCCCAGCTCCTGCTTTTCTTCCATTTCTGACGGCTATGTCATCATCCCTTTGGGTACGGTCTATCAGGCCTTCTGGTTTTATGGCTAAGCCATGGGTGTTCCTTGTCAGGGGCGGGGGCTGGAATCTCCCATCCCTGATTCTCTGTCGTCCCTACTGGAGGTACTTTCAGACCTGATTACGGGGCTCATCACTGCATCATCAGGGTTTTCATAGGGTTTTGGCTTCAGCTGACAGTCATACTTTCGTTACCAATCAAGTTCTGGAGGCAGCTTTTCCAGGGGTGGTTGGTCTGGTTTCTCTACCTTCATGCTGTAGTAAGGGGCTGGGCCTTTCGGGTACCTAGTGGCGAGTTCCGATTGCATTGATACTATGGGCTGCTTTTTCCTGCGAGTCTTTTTTCTTTAGGTACTTGTCCGTGGTCTGGCGTTTCAGCACTTGTACAGTTGGGGGGGGGGGGTTTGCGGCGGCTTCCATACCAATATCAATTATCCCTGCGCTCAATCCTGTCAGTCCTGCCGTTGTCAAGGTAAGTCTATTTGTGTATCTTCATCGGGTCGTGCTTCTGCCTGTAACCTGCCAACCAGTCCATCAGGTAGGAACGGATTCTGTGTGTCCGGCATGGTTCCTTGTTTAATGATGTTTGTTGCCTTAGCGCATGGGCCTTATCCATCTGCTCCGTCAACATATTCATCAGGTATCCAGCACTTCAGGCTCCTGCCGGGTTGTCATTTTTTGCAACTCACCCTCTCACTTTCCCATACCAAGTATGGGTAGGCCAGGGGTGTGGGGGGGTTTCCTCACGGAGCTACGTCACTGGTGTCCGGGTGAAGTATTCGTTCTATTAGGCCATTATTACAGGGGCTCTGCAGGCAAGCCCTGGCTCCAATTGCCCCCACGTATAATCTCATCACAAGCACTTCAGGCTCTCGTCTGGGTTGTCTCGGGCAGCAGGCTCGAACCGATCTTTCCCGGGGCATTAGTTGAGTTCTGTGCTGCTCCACACATTAAGCAGGGGCTTTTGTCTATCACAGGTCATGAGTCAGTGGCTTCTTCTGTCATAACGGGTGCTTATCGGTCATGCATACTGTTGCCATCCGGGCGCGCGCTGCTTTATTTGATGGTCGCTTATTTACCCCTCTTCACCTAAATATGTGTCTTTTGCCCTCTTCTCAGGCATACCGACCAGCAGGCCAAAGGCACACCTCAGGCCTTGGTTATTGTTATTATCTGGGGCATTTGTCTCCAATGTGGCCACCAGCCGTTCTCCGGATTTTGTCATTGCAGGGACCTGAAATGATGCATCAACACATGACATAATTTTACCTTTACGGCTACTGTTAGAAGACTGTCCTCTGTTTACTAGCTACCGTTGAGCTTTTTTGTAATATCAGATGCCCCAACCCCTCTCCTGTTTTACCAGCAATAAATTACAAAAAGACAAGCCCTAGACTATTTATTGGAGCCAGAGTATATGGAATGTAGCTTGGGTAATTGGCGGCCTTTGTACTGTTTGAAAAGGAACTAATTAAATTCATCCCTTGCGGGGGTAGTGCTACAGTTACTTTGATATACAAAAGTCTGACACTTAAGTTAGGGGGGAACCATGTAATTTAACGATGGCTATAGATGGCTTGTGCCTGATCTATATCTATAACCCAACCCTACACTAATCCTGTAAGAACATATTACTGCACAATTAAAAGGTGGAGGGTACTGGGATTATCACAGTGACACAGAAATAAACCAGGTTCTTGATACAGTTTTATACAAAAGTAAATACATTTTATTCAATACAAAAATAGATTAAAAATTGTCTATTTAATCACATGAACACTATACTGTAAACATGGGAGCAAAGTAGCATGTTGTACAAACAGCCAGGTCCTCCCGACTAGTAAATGTAATTTCCGGGTAGGGTATCTTAGGCTACACTCACGGGGATATAGTTGTTCTCTCCTAAAACGATCCTTTAATAAGGACGGGCACCCTCTCTAAGGGATCGATTAGTCACCAGTCATCATGTACGTAGAAACACTCAGATGCCCATCTCCACAGGAACTTTTTCCTGTGGACATTGTGACATTTGTCCCTTTCTTTCCAATAGTGAAGAAACCATTCTCCCCAACGGCAAGATTCATAAATTAAAATACCATGTTACCTGCAAAACTGTGGGGATTGTCTACCTAGCTAGCTGCCAGTGAGGCTGCTTCTATGTAGGTAAGACGAAAAGGCCTTTCTACAAGCGTATCAGGGATAATGTTAATCCCCTACATAAACGTCTGATGACTACTGCTTTAAATAGACATGTGGGGTGTTTACATGATTTTGATCGTAACTGTATCAGCTTTGCTGCCCTGGAACTTGTGCCTACACATGTTTGTGGTGGTGGTATTGATAGGCATCTTTTGCAATTGGAAACTAAATGGATACATACTTTAGATGCCGTTAAATTTCCAGGCTTGAATGAATACATTAGCTTTAAATCTTTTTTATAATCTCTCATTATATATATTATTACTGATTATTTCTAGTGTGTTCTATGCGGCATCTAGGTAGGTCTCCACATTGGTGGAATCTATGGTGGGGCCATCTGCCACTTCTCCCTCAGATGTTCCATTCTATTCCCTTTTCCCGGATCTTATGCAATTGGCATTTCTCTGTTGCTAAATTCCCTTCCTTTATTCCACACTTAGGGATATACGGTACTCAGGCAGGAAACCAATTGGTTTTCATATAGGAGAATATAATGCTGTAAATACTTTTGACTGTATAATAATATTAATAATTTTTATATATACAAGTCACTTTGTAGATGTTGTGCTATGTTTGGTTATTCATTTCTTTATTTTATTTTTTTTATTTTTATTGTTGAATTTGATTTTGTATGTATAAACTTCTTTTCAACTATGGCTCGGATTTATGGCTCAGCTTCTTTGCCTAATATGGCTGCTGTTTTGTCCATGGGAACTGGACACCAGTCTATTTAGGTTCGGTGGAACTCTTGATTTGTTTATCCCTTTTCGATCCTTTTTTCTCCCTCGATCCTGCAATTCCTGTTCGGATCATAGATGGGGATGTTGGCTCTCGGTTTTATGTTTGGTCCTACAGCCTGTGGCTGTATGGATACCCAAGGGTTAAGTGTGGTTCACACTTGATCCGTCCCACGTCCGTCGCTCTCTGCTCTTGGATCTATTCTTGCCTGCATCCAACACTCTCACCATCAGGTTGTTAGCACGTGTATGCAGCGGTCAGTGGGGATTGCCGCATCCCTTTTTGGGATGATGTGGCTGCGCGGCCGCTTTGCATTATGGGCATTGTAGGCAACGAGTGGGCTCTTTGCGCATGCGCAATTTACACTTTCTGTCCTCTCCTGGCACGGCGACGTTGAGACGCCGGCCAGGTGGAGGGCTTTAAAAGGGAGGCCTCTATTTCAGCAGGTTGCCGTTGATCTGGGGCGCTGCTGTATAATCTTTTCCTGGTAAGATGTCACTCTTTATTTCTCTTAATGCACCTGTGCTGGAGTCCTTTTTGCTCTGAGTCAGCCCTGCATAGACTGTTTTTCCCTTTTGTTTTTCCACAGATTGGATGTGCTGTGTTCTCTGCAATACTGACCAGCTCACCTGTTTTAGCAGCTTGTTTCATTTGAATTCACTTGCTGAATATCTTGCTGCTATTTAATTTAGTAAGTTTCATTCAATATCTATGAGACTGAAATATACACTCTGATAACTGGATTCAGATAGCTTTACGCCGGCGTATCAGTAGATACGCCGACGTAACTCTGAATCTACGCCGTCCTAAATTTAAGCGTATTCTGGAAACCAGATACGCTTAAATTAGGCTAAGATACGAGCAGCGTAAGTCTCCTACGCCGTCGTATCTTAGGGTGCAATATTTAGGCTGGCCGCTAGGTGGCGCTTCCGTTGAGTTCGGCGTAGAATATGCAAATGACTAGATACGCCGATTCAGAAAGTACATGCGCCCGGCGCATTTTTTTTATGTCGTTTACGTACGGCTTTTTGCGGCGTAAAGTTAGTCGAACAAATAGCTGGCCTAGTCAATGTTAAGTATGGCCGTCGTTCCTGCATCGAAATTTAAAATTTTTACGTTGTTTCAGTAAGTCGTCCGTGAATGGGGCTGGACGTAATTTACGTTCACGTCGAAACCAATACGTCCTTGCGATGTACTTTGGAGCAATGTACACGGACGCGCATGCACCTTTTAGTAAAAAACTTCAATCACGTTGGGTAACCAATCATTTACATAAAACACGCCCCCTCATCCTCATTTGAATTAGGCGCGCTTACGCTGGCCCCATTTACGCTACGCCGCCGTAACTTAGGAGGCAAGTGCTTTGTGAATACAGCACTTGCCTCTCTGACTTACGGCGGCATAGTGTAAATACGATACGCTACGCTGCCTTTGAGGCGGCGTAGCGTATCATATTTACGCTACGCCACCGTAAGTCAGAGAGGCAAGTGCTGTATTTACAAAGCACTTGCCTCCTAATTTACGGCGGCATAGCGTAAATGGGGCCTAATTCAAATGAGGATGAGGGGGCGTGTTTTATGGAAATGATTTGTTTCTTTTAGATACACTACATCCTTATCAATACAGTGCCTCTTTCTTATATCTTTTATTACAGCCCCTAGGTATATTTGAGATCTTTTTTCTTGTTAAATATGATGTTGGTTTTGATAATTAGGCTTTGGGCCATATTCTCCCTCGGAGGCTATTTACATTGATTTTTTATTTTTTATTGTTACATGTTAAACCCGGTCTTTCCTTCTTCTCCCTCTCTCTTTTGCCCTCTACAGCCACGCTTGGGCTTTTTTGGATCAAGCTTTATATCCGAGGGGTTATATAGTTCCCTGATCGATCTGTATGGGAATTGGGTAGGTTTGAGATTATTCGATCTTAATGTGGGCTGTGATGCATTTTGCATCTCTAAGGATTGCTTTGGGAGGTACGCTTTTCTTGAGATCCACTGGGACCTTTGGCCTGCTAGCTTAGTCATTTATCCTAGCCATATTATATGAATAGTTGTTATTCTAATGTTAATATTGTCTAATATTACCTTTTTGCTTCTTTAGAGCTATTCATTAAGACGGTCGCATCATATTCCCCTGATGAAGCCAAGTTTTTGGCGAAACTAGTCGGGAGGACCCGGCCGTTTGTACAACAAGCTACTTTGCTCCCATGTTTACAGTATAGTGTTCATGTGATTGAATAGACCATTTTTAATCTATTTTTGTATTGAATAAAATGTATTTACTTTTGTATAAAACTGTATCAAGAACCTGGTTTCTTTCTGTGGCACCGTGATAATCCCAGTACATTCCACCTTTTAATTTTACCATTTAAGGGATGAGGTGCCGTATTTAATTAGGACACTCAACCACCAACTGTCATATTACTGCACAATGTTGTTCTTCAAACAGCTGTGCTGTACTGTATATGTTTCTAAAATATTTTTGGCTACAATGTGTGGTGCTTTGGAACCCTAAGTCTAAATGTCTTACAATGAGTCATTTCAGGAAAGTAGAGAGCCAAAAGCTTTTTCCCTTTCTTGTTCTGAAAAATGAAATGGAGCCAACTTTATGCACGCTGTGCAAAATCATTTCAATTCATTTTAACAAGCTCATCTTCATAAACATTTTCATTAAAAGTTAAACTTTGGTGAAATTAACCACAGAGAGTAAGTTAAATATCTAATAAATAGCTCAATTGATTATTAGTAATGTATCTGCTATGCATCCGTCATACTAATAAAATAAGCAGATCTGTTTGAAATATAAAAAATGTGTTTTAAAATCCCTTTTACAAAACAAATCAATTTAGTTTGTAATTTTTTTTTCTGGAGATACAGAGGAAGCGGTGGTAAAAAAAAAAAATGGTCCCTACTGTGTCAGCTTGAAAAATTTAGTGAAAACACATGTTAAAGAGCTTCAGTGCTTGTATTTGATTCAAATGTCTTAATCCCTTACAGCTGACAGCATCAGATGAACACTCTGTTGCTTCTGCAACTAAAAATTATTGAATACACTCTGCACCTAAACATCAAGGTATGCAGTCCCTGCTCCTCTGTAGACACAGTAAAATGAGCAAGGGTTGTCACATGTATACAAAAAATGAATTATTGACAGAATCAATAGGTAAAAATAAAGGAAAAAACTAATTCACACACCAGATCTAAGTCATATAAAGAAATGATGCAGTATAGTATATTTTTGTTTCTGTTTTTAGGCACACAAAACATAAAAATATTAGTACTGGGTTAATGTTATAGCATACTTGACAACCTTTTTTAAACTTTTATGCTGCGTACACACGGTCCGAATTTTCAATGGAAAAAGTCAGATGGGAGCTTTTCATTGGATATTCCAAACATGTGTATGCCCCATCGGACTTTTTCCATTGGATTTCCGATGGACTTAGATAGAGATCAGGTTCTCAATTTTTCTGATTGAAAAAATTCCTATCGAAAAATCTGTTCGTCTGTATGGAATTCCGATTAGTAAAAAAACATGCATGCTCGGAAACAATTTGAAGCATGCTCGAAAGCATTGAACTTCTTTTTCTCGCCTCGTCGTAGTGTTGTACGTCACCGCGTTCTTAGCGCTCAAAGGTTCAGAGAACTTTTGTGTGACCGTGTGTATGCAAGCCAAGCTTGAGCAGGATTTCCGTTGGAAAAAAGTTGTATGGTTTTTCCGACGGAAATTCCATTCGTGTGTACAAGGGCATTATAGGTAAAAATCTATGCTATGAGAAAATATTACAAGATGCAGAAACATTTCTTCTTTGGGCTCCTTTCATTCAGGTTTCACATTGTTATGCTGTAAATCAGCCTAATGTTTACTGATCTCAGGGCTGAGTAACCCCCTTATCTTTCACGTTTTACTGTATTCCTTTTTAAATACATCACAATGTCCATTGACCCCACCCCAGACTCCCACTAATAAACCAGGTTCCAGGATAGATTTCTGAACACTAGAAATTAATTCTCTTCCCATTTCTGGTTAGTACTTTAAAGTAGATTAAAGTTAAACTTTACTAAGAAAATCATGCAAGATACTACTACTTCCTTCTCTTTCTACAAATAATAATTGTCTGATCACCATGCTGGCTTTCAGTTTCGCAGATAAGGACTTTTGACTTTTGTCTGACTTTCTTGATCTGCATACTTGTGGTTCAGTGGCTTAGAAATTACAAAAGCTGATGGTAGTGATAAAAGTGCAGTTAGTTGGAGGTTTGATAGGCTTCCCTAAAGAGATGAGTTTTCAGGCATCACCTAAATGCAGCCAGAGTAGGAGATACAGTATATCACAAAAGTAAGTAAACCCCTCACATTTTTGTAAAGTAGTTTACAGCTTGTATAACAGTGTAAATTAGCTGTCTCCTCAAAATAATTCAACACACAGCCATTAATGTCGAAACCGCTGGCAACAAAAATGAGCACACCCCTAATTGAAAAAGTCTCAATATTTTGTGTGGCCACCATTATTTTCCAGCACTGACTTAACCCTCTTATACATGAAGTTCACCAGAGGTGTTGCCACTGGAGTCCTCTTCCACTCCTCCATGACAATATCACAGAGCTGGTGGATGTTAGAAACTTTGCGCTCCTCCACCTTCCGTTTGAGGATGCCCACAGATGCTCAATAGGGTTTAGGTCTGGAGACATGCTTGGCCAGTCCATCACCTTTACCCTCAACTTCTTTAGCAGGGCAGTGGTCATCTCGGAGGTGTATTTGGGGTCTTTATCATGTTGGAATACTGCCCTGTGGCCCAGTCTCTAAACGGAGGAGATCATGCTCTGCTTCAGTATGTCACAGTTCATGTTGGCATTCATGGTTCCCTCAATGAACTGTTGCTCCCCATTGCCAGCAGCACTCGTGCAGCCCCAGACCATGACACTCCCATCACCATGTTTGACTGTAGGCAAGACACACTTGTCTTTGTACTCTTCACATGGTTGCCGCGACACACACTTGACACCATCTGAACCAAGTAAGTTTATCTTATCTTACAAAGGACATGGTTCCAGTAATCCACGTCCTTAGTCTGCTTGTCTTCAGCAAACTTTAGAAGAGGCTTCCTTCTTGGACGACAGCCATGCAGATCAATTTGATGCAGTGTGCGACATATGGCCAGAGCATTGACAGGCTGACCCCCCCCACCCCTTCAACCTCTGCAGAAATGCCATCAGCACTCTTATGTCTATTTCCCAAAGACAACCTCTAGATAAGACGCTGAGCACATGCATGCAACTTCTTTGGTTAACCATGGCGAGGCATGTTCTGAATGAAACCTGTCCTAAACCGCTGTATGATCTTGCCCATCAGTCTCAGGGTCTTGGCAACCTTCTTATATCTTATAGCCTAGACCATCTTTATGTAGCACAATAATAATTTTTTCAGATCCTCAGAGAGTTCTTTGCCATGAGGTGCCATGTTGAATTTCCATTGACCAGTATGAGAGAGTGAGAGCGAAAACACCAAATTGAGCACACTTGGTGTACTCACTTTTGTTGCCAGTGGTTTAGACATTATTGGCTGCGTGAGTTATTTTTAAAAGACAGCAAATGTACACTGTTATACAAGCTGTACACTCACTACGTTAGTAAAGTGTAATTTCTTCAGTGTTGTCCCTTAAATAGATATAATAAAATATTTACAAAAATGAGAGGGGTGTACTCACTTTTGTGAGATACTGTAGCTGAACAGATTGAGGTAGAGAGTTCCAGAGGTTGGGAGAGGCTCTGGAGAAGTCCTGGAGACGAGCATGGGGGGAGGAGGAGACAAGGGAGAATTAAAGCAGGATGTCTTAAGAGGAACAGAGAGGATGGTTTGGATGACATTTGGAGACAAGATTTGGGATGTAGCTCAGGGCAGAGTTATAAATGGCTCTGTATGTTGTTGTAAGTATTTAGTATTTAATTTGCAGGGCAATTGGAAGACAGTGGGGGGATTGGCAGAATGGGGTAGCAGACATTGAGAGGTTGGTAAGGTAGATGAGTCTGGCAGCAGCATTAATAATAGACTGAAGAGGGGATAGCCTATGGACAGGTAGGCCTATGAGAAGGGAGTTGCAATAGTCAAGACAAGATATAACAATGAATGAATAGCTTGGTGGTTTTATTAATAAAAAGGGGCACATTTTAGAGATGTTACGAAGGTCAGTCAATCTTCTGACAGCGATTGGATTTGGGGCTGAAAGGAAAGGTCAGAGTCTAGGATTACACCTTACATTTGGCATGAGGGGAGGGAGTGATAGTTGCATTATTGATCTTGATGGAACAGTAATAGAGAGGGGGTACGGACAGGGCGGAATATATCAGCTTAGTTTTAGAATGGTGGGACATCCATGTTGAAATGTCAGTTAATAAATTAGTAATGTGAGAGAAGACTGAAGGGTGAGGTAAAGTGAGGAGTATAGAGATAGATTTGGGTGTCATCTGTGTAGAGGTGGTATTGAAAACTGTGGGAGGTTATCAACTGACCAAGGGCAGAGCTGTAGATAGAGAAGAGAGGGGTCCAAAAGTGGAGCCTTGGGGGACCCCTACAGAAAGAGGAAGTGGAGAGGAGGAGACAGAGTTATAGGTATGAGGAGCGGTGTGAAAGGTAGAAGGAGAACCAGGATAGAGCTGAATATTGGTACCAAGGCAGTGGAGTAGAGATAGGCCAAACACCACCGCCTTTCGGTTTGCAGCAGAACTCCTGAACAGGGGAAAAGTTCTGACCCCAACAGAGAACCCCTATTGAAGTCTATGGGAGCTGAACAGGAAAAATCTAAAGTGTCAATTCCGAAGGCTTATATGCAAGTAATTGTGAATAAAAGCGGTATAGGGGTTTGGGTACTGCCCTGGGGGACATGTATCAATGTCATTTATTTATTTTTTAAACAATTGTTTTTTCAGGAGCAGTGATTTTAATGATGCAACAATGCAACAATAAAAATTAAATATTCCTTTAAATATAGTACCTGGTGTTTCCCCTTAGAGTCGGTTCACACTAGGGCGACACGACTTCCAGCGCGACTTTCAGAGGCGACTCCGACACTACTTGAGCATGAACCACAGGGCGATCTGGGGCGATTTACAACACGACTTGAAGTCGTCTCCAGGACAGGAAACTATCCAGTGGCCAATCAAACAACAATCAGCTCTAGGGGAGGGAGGGGAGGGAGAGGTTTGCCTGAGAAATGTATGTTATCTTCCTGGAAAGTCGCTTCAGTTAAGACAGTGATCAGACTTGGATCAGACTTGGAGGCGACTTCCATTGAAATCAATGGGTACAAATCGCCTACAAGTCGGATTGAAGTAGTACAGGAACTTCTTTTGAAGTCGGAGCGACTCGAGTCTTGTGTATTAACACCGCTCCCATTCACTTGCATTGTTTTTCTCGACAGCGCGACTTGGGACGACTTGAGGCGACTTCAAGTCGGATCCCAAGTCGCCCCAGTGTGAACCGGCTCTTAGTCTGCTTGTTAAGTGGGGCAATTGTAGCATCCATAAAACATGCTGCAGCAAAACAGGCATTTATAAAGAAAAAACTAATTACATTTAAATTGACTCACGGTCTGGTATGGATTTTAACCGCTTACGGACCAGCGGCCGCAGTTATACTGTGGCAGGCTGGCTCCACTGCGTGAACCGTCGTAGCTGCACGTCAGTCGCTTTAAGCGGGTTAGCGGACGCACGCTCATGCCCGCTGCTTTGCGGGGGTGCCGATGCTTGTGATCGGCGGTTGCGATGACCACCGGCCACGAGCGATCTCTGGGCATGAGAGGCAGAACAGGGATGTGTGTGTGTGTGTGAACACACACATCCCTGTTCTGTTCAGTGAGTAAATGCAGATTCTGAGTTCCTAATAGCTAGGAACCACAATATGTAATTTCCTCTTGTCACTCCCATCCCCCTTCAGTTAGAACACAAATTAGGGAACACAATTAAACCCTTGATCGCCCCCTAGTGTTAACCCCTTCCCTGCCAATGACATTTTTACAGTAATCAGTGCATTGTTATAGGACTGATTGCTGTATAAATGCCAATGGTCCCAAAAATGTTTCAAAAGTGTCCGATGTGTTCGCCATAATGTTGCAGTCGGATAAAAATTGCAGATCACTGCCATTATTAGTAAAAAAAAATAATAATAATAGTAAAAATTCTATAAATCTATAACTTTTGTGCAAAGCAATCAATATACGCTTATTGCGATTTTTTTTACCAAAAATATGTAGAAGAATACATATCGGCCTAAACTGATAAAAAAAACATAAAAAAAAAATTGGGGATATGTATTATAGAAAAAACTACAAAATATTGTGTTTTTTTAAAAATTTAAGCCTTTTTTTGTTTATAGCACAAACAAAATGCAGAGGTGATCAAATACCACCAAAATAAATCTCTATTTGTGGTAAAAAAAGGACGTCAATTTGGTTTGGGTACAGCGTTGCACGACCGTGCAATTGTCAGTTAAATTGACGCAGTGCTGTATCGCAAAAAAATATTGGGTAGATAATTCTTCCAGGGCTGAAGTGGTTAAAGGGAACCCCGCGCCAAAAAAAAACCCGGCATGGGGTCCCCCCAAAATCCTTATCTGAGCATGCATCCTGGCAAGTCAGGAAAGGGGGGACGAGTGAGCGTCCTGAACCATACCAGGCCACATGCCCTGCCGTCCACCCCAAAGCACCTTGGGTCACTTCCCCACAACCTTGGGCTGTGGTTGTGGGGATCTGCGGGCAGGGGCTGATCGGAATCTGGAAGCCCCCTTTAAGTAGGGGGCCCCAGATCCCACCCCCTTATGTGAATAAGTACTGTATGCGGTAAAAAATAAAAAACAGTGACACCTGTAAATCCATCATCAATCATGCTGTCTGTTGCACCCCAAAAAAATGCTCCACTCATTGACGGCCGACCGCCGAATGCCTCCTCCGTCATTTGACAGTTCTTATATAGGTAAGGGAGGGGCCACCTGGCGACATCAACTGGTGGCACTGCACTCCTTGTGAAGTCACGGAACGGCGCATGCTGGGTCAGTGACGTCATTGTGAGGTTGCCCCGCTCTTACCTATATAAGAACTGTCAAACAAGGGAGGAGCAATGTTTTTTCTTTTTCGGGTATATGACAATAAATTTGCATCGGGGGGCACTGTCTCTGTGTTTTTCTTACTTTTTGACACATTTTTAGTGAATGGGTAGGGGTACTATGTACCCCATACTCATTCACAAAGGGGGCTTCCAGATTCCCCCTGCCTGCAGACCCATACAATCACAGCCCAGGGTTGTGGGGAAGAGACCCTTGTCCCCGTCAACATAAGGACAAGGTGCTTTGGGGTGGGAAGGGCAGAGCCTTCCCCACCCCCCATGTTGAGGGAATGTGGCCTAGTAAGGTTCAGGAGGCACTCGCCCTTCCACCCTTTCATGACCTGGCAGGTTGCATTCTCGGATAAGGGTCTGGTATGGATTTTGGGGGGGCCCAACGCTGTTTTCTTTTATTTTAGTGTGGGGTTCCCCTAAAATCCATATCTGACGCAAAGGGTCTGGTATGAACTGGGGGGGGGACCCCATGCCATTTGTTTAAAAGCGTTTTTTTTTTTTCAAATTCAGCTGTCAGCCGGGAAGCCTATTGACAGCTGATGACTCATCAGTTGTTTAAGGATACCACGGCAGCTTTCCAGCCCTGCTCCTTAACAAACAGCTTTTACTGCTCTGTGAATGGTCAAAGCTTTGCATTGCAGGGTGAACACCCGCTGCAAACCCTGCAAATTCAGGTGTTCTCCGAACAACCAAGGTTTGGCCCGAACTTATGCTCTAGCCGAACTGTTCGCCCAACTCTACAGTGATGATTATTGAGAAGGAGCCTGTAATGTGTAATGTGATAAAGTGGTAAGGGGAAGGGCTTTTGGGCTTCAAAATATGGACTTTAAGAGACAATTAGTAAGCTGCTCTTCCCTAGAAGAAACCAATATACTAGCTTAGTGACTACAGTAAATACATGCTTCCTTGAAGATCTTTACAGCCGCCTGAGATTTTATATCAAATAAGGTAGTTAAAATATTAGGAGCAAATATTATTTAGCTGGGATGCAGAACACTTTACATAAAATGCTGTACTACATAGATTTCTTTTATTGTTTTATTTATTTGAAAGATCCTCTTGGCAACATTGCTCCAAGCTGGTTTAATTTATTTTACAATGTACTGAAACAGTATTTACTGGGTATGCCAAGGGAATTTGCTACAATAATTCACATTGTAATCTGCAATTAATTTAAATTTTTCCATTGCAAACCTTTAGAAAGTCAGCTGTGTTGGCAAAGTTTCGATTTTACAGTGAATAATGGAGACAGCAGTGCTGTGTTTCTAAAGTCACTCAGCCCTATTTCAGCTTTATAAATGTGTATTACCGTATATTCTCGAGTATAAGCCGAGTTTTTCAGCACAGTGTGCTAAAAAAGCCCCTCTCGCTTATACTCGAGTCACGCTTCCTCACTGTGTCCATCTGCAGCCTCATGAGCTGTGACATGCAGTCTTAACTACAGTCAGCTTCCATGCAGTGTTACAAAGCCCCGCCTCCTTCTCTTCCTCGTCCGTGATAGGTGGAAAACACACACTCACTGCTGGGAACTGAATGAAGTGTTCCATCACAGACGAGGACAAGAAGGAAGTGGGGCTTTGCTACACTGGATGCCGCCGATGTCACAGCTCCAGATACGTTACATGAGGCTGCAGATGGTCACAGTGAGTAATGTCAGTGGCGTTGCTGGGTGGGGGGTGCAAACCGTGACACCAACCCCTCTGGTGACACCTGTGGGCTGCGGCATCGCGTGTTCTGCACACCCCTGCACTGATCTATGTCAGCGTTGTGGACTGAAGCCACCTCCTCGAGTCCTCTGTTTACATGTACACGGGACATGAGGAGGGGGTCCAAGGAGGGACACACCGATATGCCTATGCCGCGCTGTTCTGAGGTCTGAATAGTGTATTGTTTTAAGATGGACATGTGCTGGGGGTGCTATGGGAGGGGAGAGGGGGGACTACTAGCACAAGTGGAGAGGGGGTCTGTACTGGGGGGTTGTCTATGCTGATGGAGGGGGGTTTATGCTGATGGAGAGGGGTTTATGCTGATGGAGAGGGGTCTGCATTGGGGGGTATCTATGCTGATGGAGAGGGGTCTGCATTGGGGTGTATCTATGCTGATGGAGAGGGGTCTGCACTGGGGGGTGTCTATGCTGATGGGGGTCCGCACTGAGGGGGGGTACAGTAAGGCATGTATGTGGGCACAGTGTGGGAGCAGTGAGGCATGTATATGGGCACAGTGAGGCTGCAGATGGGCATTGTTGACCCTCTTTTCCACTTACAGTATGCTGCATTCTCACCCTAGGCTTATACTGGAGTCAATCATTTTTCCCATTTTTTTATGGTAAAATTAGGTGCCTCGGCTTATATTCGGGTCGGCTTATACTTGAGTATATATGGTACTTTAGATCCTGATACATACCCTTACTGTATAACATATATGTGCTTACTTTACCACCAGAATCAATAAGTGATTACTAAGAGCAACGCACATACAAAACAGATCTTATACAATTTTATTTTTATATATTTGACTACACCCTGTTCTATTTCTTTACATTTCCGTAGTGCAATCCGCAAGCATTGTTCTGTCCACCAGATGTATATCCTTATTACCTGTATCTGGATTGCTAAAATCAGATTAACGTTTTGTAACTTTAATCTGATCTAGTGTTCTAGTGTTCTTTTTTGGTATTGCTTCAGCTCTGTTTATTTGATTCACTGTGTGTGTAGTTAATGAAGTTGTTAGTAAGCAGGGAATTCTGGGTAGAATCTTCACAGGAAGTGAAAACAGTCACCATGCTTTCAGAAGACACTGCAGGGAGCAGGACATGTCTTGCTCAATCTATCGCCATCACCCCTTAGAGAACTTAAAAAGTAAGTTGTTATTTTCTCATCTTGTATTGAATATTGTTGTTTCTGTAATGTATGCTGTGATGTATGCAATATTGTACTTATTGAGGTCTATTTCTGTATTTTGTAGTTTCACCTAGCTTGTTCTAATAAAACTGAGATCAAAGAAATATGGTATCTGAAGTTTATGGGACAAGAAGGTTTTGCTGTCTACCCTAGAGACAGAACAGCATAGCTATGTGAGCAGGACCTGTAAGCCATGGCCTAGTGAGCAGTGTTCTGCTCTTTATTTATTTACTAACAAAATTGTTAAAAGAGATCTATGTATATTCCGTATCGCCACAGTACAGTAGATCCTTCTATACCATCCTGCCCCTGGTGCACCACCCCCAGACCATCTCTCTTCTACAGACTATGGACCTGCCAAAAGATCTCCAAATTCTGGGATTAGGTATTACAGTTTATTGACCGGATCCAGCAGATAACTCTACCCATGGACCCTTTGCTATGTTTCTTCACCGGCCATATCCTGCTGTGATTCTTTACCTCTCGCTCTGACCCTCCCCCTTAGATATTCCAATTGCTCTATCCAATTCATAACTGTCTGTTCATTAGAGATCTACATGTATCTGCAACCTTTCCTTTATTTAGTCTCTGTGATTTATTTATTTATTTATTTATTACTATTTATTTGGGAAGCGCGCATATACCACCGGTCGGTGGTGCCAAAGCGCTTTGTGACAAAATAGCCCGGATGTTCTGGCGTGGGGAGCATAATTAAAAGAGAAGGGAGAAGAAAAAAAAAGAAATCAGCGAAGAAAAATTGGCCTAGGATTGAAATGATTGGCAGAATAGCCAGGTCTTCAGCTTCTTCCTGAACGCATATAGGCTTCGGGAGATGCGAATGTTAAGCGGGATTTGGTTCCAGAGAGTCGCCCCCGCGGAGCCAATCCATTTTCCTCCTATAGAAATTAGCCTGTCAGTATTGCCAATGAGTAGAGCTTTGTCGGCTGAGCGAAGACAGCGTCTAGGTATATAGTGTGGAGTCAGATCTGATAGGAACTGTGGGCCCAGCTGGTGGTAGCCCCTGTAGATCAGACAGAGGATTTTAAAATTGACCCGTTTTGTAACAGGGAGCCAGTGAAGTTCTTTGAGCACAGGGCTGATATGGTCTTGCTTTTGGAGATTGTAGATAAGCCTGGCTGCTTGATTCTGCACCAGCTGCAGTTTCTTAGACCATTTCATTGGAATGCCTAGTAGGACTCCATTTGAAAAGTCAAGGCGAGAAATAATTAGTGCCTGGACTAAGTCTTTCCTCTGGTCTTGGGTCAGGAGATGTTTTGCCTTGCGGATAAGTCGTAGAAAATGGGAGGCTCTCGAAACCGATTGTCTAACCTGGGGAATCATACTTAGTTTTTCGTCCAGGATAACCCCCAGGACCGTCACCTTATCTTTCGGATTAGGTGTCAAGCCCAACTCAGTGGGCCAATTTTGAAGAAAGTCAGTCTTGCCTTTTCCGACTATCATGACCTCCGTTTTGTTACCATTGAGGCACAGTTTGTTGATGGTTATCCAGTGGTAAATGTCGCGCAGACAATTGGCCAATCTTAAGGGCATGTCAGGGTAAGTTAGATCATCGGCTACCAACTGGACGTCGTCCGCGTACAAATGGAACCAGAGACCATGTTTAGCAATAATGTCGGGTAAAGGCCTAAGATAAATGTTGAAGAGAATGGGGGACAGGGCTGATCCCTGAGGGACCCCATTCTCCACTGTGGTAATCGGATAGAAAAGAGCCCATCTTAACTTGGTGGGTGCGAGCTGTTAAAAAATCACGGAACCAAGCAAGGGCGGTATCTCTCAGCCCGAAAGAGGACTCGAGTCTGGAAAGCAGGATGGAGTGATCCACGGTGTCAAAGGCTGCAGACAGGTCGAGCAGCACCAGGGCTGCCGACCCGCCCGCATCCACCACGTTAAGGAGCTTCTCTCGAGTGGACAAAGCTACCAGCTCGGTTCCCCTCCCAGGGCGGAAGCCAGACTGTAGATCATGGAAGAGCAGGCCATCCTCACAATGAGTTTGAAGCTGGAGAAGAGCCACTCTTTCGATAACTCTAGCTAAAAAATGAGAGGCTGAAATGGGTCGGAAGTTGTTAGTGTCGGTCGAGTCCAAGCCGGCTTTTTTTAGAAGTGGAGTCAGAAAGCCGTGTTTTAGAGTTGTTGGAACAATCCCATGTTGGAGTGAACGGTTGACTAGGTAGCGTAAATCATCAATAATGGTGTGTACGTTCTCCTGGATGAGCCAAGCAGGGCAGACTTCTCCGGGGTAGTAAGTAGTTTTTAATTTCAAAATCAAGGCTTCCAGGTCGTGGGTCTTTACCAATTCGAAACTAAAAAGTTTTTTTGGGCAGTGATTCGTGTTAAGAGGGGCTTGAGTGGGGAGGCCTGAAGAGTTGTTGGCACATTGCGTGAGGAGTCTTGATACTTTGCTCGAGAATCCCAACGAGATGTTGTTACATAGCTCTTGGGATGGCACAATGTGTGGCTGGAATCTTTTAGGGGCACAAAGTTCCTTCATAACTTTGAACAATTCAGATTGCTTGTTGTTTGCGTTCCTAATCTGTGTCTGGAGGAACGTTCGTTTTGCTGAACGAATACTTTTAGCATAGCTTTTACTAACAATTTTATATGCCGCAAGATCTTTGGTAGATCTGGTTTTAAGCCATTTTCTTTCTTGACGACGGCAGATGGTTTTATTGAGATGGAGAGAGTCGTTATACCAGGGTCTAGATTTTGTAAGTCTAGGTCTGTTTTTATGGATAGTCAGAGGAGCTAGGATGTTAAGTGTAGTAGTTAGTTTTTGTTCGAATAGTGAAATAGCCTTTTCCAGCGAGTTTGTGTCCCGTTCTGAGTCGTCCAGCTTGGCGTCTTTGCGGTCCAGGCGGGTTGACAAAACGTGCTGTTTTTGATAAGTTCGGGAAAATGAATTTGTGGTAATCTTTTTCAGATTTCGACTAGGGGGGCCTGAAGTCATTGTTTTTTTTGACATAGGGGAGCGTGGGACAAATTCGTGAAATTTGCAGCTCACCATTTTATGGTCAGACCAGGGGATGTCGGTGATAGTAAGATCCTCATAGGCTTCCACTCTTCAGGTCGTTTTGCTGGTAGATCCTGAGATTTTTTACCTGAACCTAACCAGATACCTTGTTCTTAGATATTTTACAATTATCACTGCTTCCAAGTTCTGCTGTTTTGTCCATCTAGCTCTAGTGTTTTACTTTGTGAAGGCCATGTTATTTGCCTTAAACCTTCACAAACGTCTTACTCTTCATATGGTTTTTGATTCTCATTTTATATACTTCTGTACTATAAAAACTTGAAAACCTCAATAAACATATCTAAAAAAAAAAAAGATCTATGATCTATGGTCAAAGCATACACTTTAATTTTATACCATCAGCATTGTAATAGCAATACAACTAATAATAATATTTGACAACCTAAGAAAAGGTAACTTAAAAAATCCCCTTTCATGTCTGAGCTCTGTCTGCCTGTTGGCCATCTTTTTTCACAACTTTCTGGATTTACTGCATGTTTTTCAGCTTCCCCTATACTGTTTACTTTCAGTTTCTAAGGACTGCATACCCCATAGTACCTTGCTGCTGTAAGCAGTGATTCCTGTACTTACTCTTAGCACTTCTGTAGTTCAGAAATGTGTGACACATCAGTACCCACAGGGCATACTTAATAGGTGTCACAGATTTCCAGGAAGTAGATTATTCACAAAGTAAGTTTACAAACTTCAAGAACATTCAAATAATAGAAGTAGGGTAAAAATAATGAAATAAAATGTGGAAATAAATATATAATTTTACATTTTGTTTCAATGGTTTTTATTACAAGTTTAAGTCATCATACAGACGCTTACGTCCCATTAACCATTATGAAATAGTTACAACATGGAAGAAAGGGGGGTGAATGGCAAATATATGCTTGTGCCACATCCAGTTTATGTGAAAAAATAAAAAAGGGGGTTCCCCTGGGTGGACTTTTAAGGCACTGATAGTATTAATTCCAAATATACGGGATATTGAGGTAAAAAAAAATGTATTCACAATTGTACATACTTATAAAAAAAATGAAATATTGAATTAAAATATACAGTTCCAAAGATTGTCACCATATAAGTAAATACATGAAAACCTTCTTTACACACGACGCATTTCGGGGTAACCTTCTTCAGGGGTGCGTAGAGAAGGACAATTAGTTCATGTATTATAAATGTAGTAGAAGGATGATAAATATTTCATTGGATGCGATTTTTTAAAAAAGCATTGAAAATATAAACATCATGCTGGGTTCTGTCAATGAGGTTGCCAGTCAAGCAAGAAGTGGGTATGAGAATATACAATTAGTGCAAGTTTGAGAAGGACATTTATAAGGAACAGGTGTTAATCCCGTTAGGGAGAAATTATTCCAAAGATCGAGAAGCCGGTGGATCAGAAGAGATATTTACAACATGGATGCTTTATCCTATAGGATCAGTGTTCCTGACCCATTTACACTAAACATGTGCACTGTTTTTGTTTCATTTGTTTTTTTGCTTTTTTTCGGAAATTTGGGAAATTCGAAAATTTGGAATTCGGAAATTCGGAATTCGGAAATTCAAATATTCCAAAATTCAGAAAAACATTTCTAATTTTCTAATTTCCGATTTTCGAATTTTCGAATTTCGAATTTTCAAAAATCTGAAAAAAAGAAAGAAAATCAGTAAAATTTGAAATAATAACTAACTAATAATAACTAATAAATTACAGGTATTGGAATTTAATTTAGGTGTTAGTGAATGTAACAAATACAAATTTATCTGAAGTTACGAATTATCCGAAATAACAAATAGAACATCTAAACAAATAGAATGAAACAAATTATTAATAAATAATAGTAAAAAGTTTTTATTATTATTGTTATTTATTATTATTAGAGCGTTACATTCCATTCGTTTAGATACGGCATTCGTTATTTTGGCAACTCGTAACTTCGGATCAATTTGTACTTGTTACGTTCACTAACAGCCAAATTTGAAAGGAAATTCCAATACCTAATCTCCAAATTTCCAAAATATAGAATTTTGAATTTCCGAATTTCCAAATTTTTGAAATTTCCAAAATTTCGGTATTACAACTTGTTCATTTCCCAACTTAGTTGGAGTAGGCAGTACACTTTGGTGGGGGTGGGTAACCTATGCCTTGTGACCATTGACCTCTGGGAACCCGCCTTCTGACCTTTAACCTCTGGGGGAGGTCCCTATTCCAATTCCTGAGTCCTAACCTTATTCTTCAAGGGAAAACCCTAACCCTAACCTCCAACCCTAACCCCCAACCCTAACCCTCTAACCCTAACCCTCTAACTCTCTAACCCTAACACCCTAACACCTAAACCCTAACCCTAACCGCTAACCCTTAACCCCAACCCCTAACCCATAACACCTAACCCTTACCCCTAACCTTAACCCTAACCCTCTAACCCTAACCCTAAAACCTCTCAAAGCCCTAACCCTCACCTTAACCCTCTAACCCTAACCCTCTAACCCTAAACCCTAACCCTAAACCATACAAATTTCCTAACTTCGAATTTTCCAATTTTCGAATTTCGAATTTTCAAATTTTGTATTTTTGAATTTCCTAACTTCAAATTTTCGCATTTTCGAATTTTGGATTTTCGAATTTCCTAACTTTGAATATCTGAATTTTCAAATTTCCCCTTTTCAAATTTTTGAATTTCCATTTTTCCCTAACCCTCTAACCCTAATCCTAACCCTAAAACCCTAACCCTAAACTCTAACCGCTAACCCTAACACCCTAACTCTCTAACCCTAATCCCCTAACCCTAAACTCTACGAATTTTCTAACTTTCCCATTTTGATTTTTCAAATTTTCCAATTTCAAATTTTTGAATTAACGCTTTTCTAATTTACAATGGTTGTATTTCCTAACTTAATTTTCAAATTTCCAAATTAGAATTTCCCATTTTAAAATTTCCAAAATTTCAAATTTCCTCTTTTGGAATTTCCGAATTTTCGAAGTTCGAATTTTCAAATTTCCGATTTTCGAATTTCCAATGTTCGAATTTCTGAGATTTAGCATTTTAGAATTTTTTAATTTTCGAAATGTTGATATTCTAAAATGCGAATTTCGGAAATATCGAATTTCCTAACTTCGAATTCCCAAAATTTTCGAATTACCAAAATTTTGAATTCTTGAAATTCCGAATTTTCAAGGAAATCAAGAATTTTAGAGGAAATTACGAATTTTCAAGGAGAAAAATTTGGAAATTCAAAAAGACAGCAGAGGGGGGGTTTGAGGTGCCACGGGGTGGTTGTTTGCCGCCCCCCTAAACAAAAAACACCAGCCGACACAGATGCTGAACTCCAGAAATGGTAATAAACCAAAGGTGCAGTTATTTTTTAAAACAGAACATTAGAAATTGCTAGGGAATTTATCAGCAGAAAAAAAAATAACTTTTCTTTTTGTACTTGCATTTTTTTAATTAATGTACACTGCCTACACAGTGCAGTGTACACTCCTGGCTAAGAAGGGGGCCAGGACTATGCATAATGTATGCCTAGTGCAGAAGTTATTTTATCAGCAGCCATTCATTGGCCAAAGAAGAGCAATGAAAAGTAGACCAGGAGAAGTTGGTGGCAGCAACAGTGTCTACATTGGATCAAATGACTTGGGAAACAGCTCTGGTCTGTCAATACGGTAGGTGGGTAAACTGCCAGGTAAGTTTGCCATGATGTGCAAATGATTATGATCGGAGCAGCAATACTTAAATTCTACCTTTTGCCTTCTTTAATGTCACTCTGTGTGAAGTGGGTGTCTGTAGCTCAGACTGTTGTATTAGTGCTCAGAACAGTATTTGGGTTCCAGCAAAGGAGCATCCATGATCTGCAGGTCCCTGAGCACAAAGGCGTGATGTGATCATTGAGTGGTTGTAAGTTCAAGTGATCCAACTGTGTAAAGTTATCGGAAAGTTGATGGGTCGAAGCTTATTTTGCTGTTTTGGTCAAGTGAACGAGAAGCTCTGAGTGCAAGCTCTTTTCCTACATGATGAATTTATGTTACCAACAAAGTGTCAGGTTTGTTTTCAAGTGGAGCCCAGCGCTTGTTTTTAATCTGGTTCATTCCGCTACGGAATCTGATGCTTTTAGAGAGAAAATTTAGAATCACATTTCTCATTATGTTTTGGAGTGTCTGTTGGAACATCCATTCGGATCAGAAGTCATACAATTTATTTCTTCTCACTTCAACTTTGCCAAATATTTGAGCCAAAAACAAAAGTGTGCATTCTGGGAGCGGCTGGTGATTTCTTTCAGCCTAATCATATGATTAATTTTCATAGTCTACTCTTTTTATGTTGCAGATTACTGTCCATAAAGTTCATAAACAACATGTCAGACAGTGTCTGCAAATCACAGACAGAAGCACTGCACACTTCTAGCTTTAAAACATGGGTGTCACACCCACCTCTCCCCAGCTGTTGCGTAACTACAAGTCCCATCATGCCTCTGCCTTTGGGAGTCATTATTGCAACTGTCAACCTTGCAATGCCTCATGGGACTTTCCTTGCAATACCCCATGGGTCATGTAGTTTCTCAACAGCTGCAGGGTCATAGGTTGAAGACCCATGCTTTAAAAAAAAAAACTTTTTAAAAAAAGCTAATTTTACATAAATCAAACCTAGAATAACATTTGTACCAAAATTTCTGCAAAATCAAAAACATCCCTCCTTTCTTCTCTACTAATTTTATAAACTTTAAAGTACATTTAGGGTGTATTCACACTTGTAAATGTACCCCTCCTGTGGTCAGATGTGAGAACCCCAGTGAGGCTTCCCATGATTAGCTGTGAGAGGCAGCCCGAATGAAAGCTCTGGGGGCCAGATTCACATTTGTGGCGGCGTAACGTATCGCATTTACGTTACACCGCCAGAAGTTTTACGGGCAAGTGCTTGATTCACAAAGCACTTGCCTGTAAACTTGCGGCGGCGTAGCGTAAATCCGTCCGGCGCAAGCCCGCCTAATTCAAATGGGGCATGTATCATTTAAATTAGGCGCGTTCCCGCGCCAAACGTACTGCGCATGCTCCATTTTGAAATTTCCCGCCGTGCTTTGCGCAAAATGACGTCGCACTGACGTAATTTTTTTAACGGCGACATGCGTTACGTCCTTTCCTATTCACGGACGACTTACGCAAAAAAAAAGAAAAAAGTTCGACGCAGGAACGACTGCCATACTTTAACATGGCAAGTCTAAATTTAAGCCAAGAAATAGCAGCTGTAACTTTACGCCGGGAAAAGCCGACTAGCGACGGCGTAAGAGAATGCGACGACCGCGCGTAACTTTGTGGATCGCCGTAAACAGCTAATTAGCATACCCGACGCGGAAAACGACGCAAACTCCACCCAGCGGGCGCCAAAGTATTACACCTACGAATCGAAGCCAGAAGCCGTCGTATCTTGGTTTGAGGATTCGAACTAAAGATACGACGCGGCAAATTTGAAAATACGCTGTGAATCTGGCCCAGGGTGCCTGTTACATCTCACAATTAATTGCAGCCACTCTCATGTAATCTTTGCTGCTGGAATCACATGCCAATGATCATCCCTGGACACGGGCAGTCTGCATCCAAGGCCAATCACTAACATCTGATCGCTGCATGAGAGATTACATGCTAGTGCCCATGATTTGCATCTACCACCACTGTACAGCAGAGGATCATCTGCCTCTGGTGGATGGAAGGCTACTTTTACCATCTTTGCCCATTCAAGTGGCCAAGAATAAGGGAAACCTATGAAGCCTAATATTTTCCTGTTCATTAACCACTTCCATACAGGGCACCTACGCACCTTCCTGCCCAAGCCAATTTTCAGCTTTCAGCACTGTCGCACTTTGAATGGCAATTGCGCGGTCGTGCTACACTGTACCCAAACGAAATTGGCGTCCTTCTTTTCCCACAAATAGAGCTTTCTTTTGGTGGTATTTGATCACCTCTGCGATTTTTTTTTTGCGCAACAGCTAAAAAAAGACTGAAAATTTTGAAAAAAAATTAAGTTTTTATTTTTTTCTGTTAATTTTTTTGTAAATAAGTAAGATTTCTTACATAGGCGGCACTGATGGGCACACATAGGCGGCACTGATGGGCACACATAGGTGGCACTGATGGGCACACATGGGCGACACTGATGGGCACTCATGGGCGGCACTGATGGGCACTGATGGGCACTCATGGGCACTCTGTCAGACGCGAGGGAGGAAGAGCCGGTCAACGGCTCTTCCTGTTTACATCGTGATCAGCCGTGGTTGGACACGGCTGATCATGTGGTAAAGAGTCTCCGTGAGAGACTCTTTACTGAGATCGGTGTTGCGGGGTGTCAGACTGACACCCTGCAACAACGATCGCCGCGATGCGCGCCCCCGGGGGCGCGCAGCGGCTGAGAATCCTGAGGACGTCATATGACGTCCGGTCAGGATTCTACAACCACTTTGCCGACGTCAATTTGTCATTGGCGGGCGGCAAGTGGTTAAAGGTGAAGCTTAAATCGGGTCACGGCTGGTTTGTGCATGGTCACTCAAAAACTGGGAAACACAAGATGGATTAAATATTTTGAACAAGTTAAACAGCCACAGCAGTGAGATTAGGTTTAGATCCAATTATCTTTACACCTGAACAATATTGTCAAAATCATACATATTGTGTGATTTTTATCTATTATGTGATAAAGGGATAGATGGTTGTGCAAACACTATCTACATAAAACAAAAAAGCAAAAGGTTTTCTGAATCCAATTGAAGAAACTTTAGCAGATAAACACATTCCACTTTCCAGCAAGGTGTAATGGTGTGCCAGCACAGCCTCTGTGGTAGCTGGTTGGCTGATTACGATATGATGATCATCCTGTATTTTACATGATGGGACTTTTTTGAGTGTATCTTAGGCATAATAAACCAAGTGGGTAAGTATTTTTTTTCTTCTTTTGTACTGAATTTTCAATGATCTAACTATATCTCAGAATGAAAATAATAGACATGTGCACACTGAAATATTTCGTTTTGGAATTTCGTTATCATCCGATTTTTTTTTATTTAGTTACTCCTGGAATTTGTTTTTGTTTATTTAGTTTCGTTATAAAAAGCATTTGTTCGAAAATCCAAATTAATTAAGGTTGAATCTGTCATTGAAGGCTTATGGTGTCTGTCAAATGTTCTAAGAAGATTTGACAGAGCAGCTAAACTGTACAATGCATTTCCGGCCGAATGTTCCGCCTACAAGCTATAGAAGAATTCTAATGTTGTATGACACTAGTAATAATTATATTTATGAATTATTATTACTAGTCAACTAACATTCAAATTCTTCTATAGCCTATGGGCCGAGCATTTGACCAGAAATGTATGATTGCGTTGCCGTACAGTTTAGCTGCTTATCGAATCTTCTTAGAACTTTCTACAGACACCATAAGCCTTCAATGACAGATTCAACGTTTGTATGTTTTTCTCTGCTTCGTCGAATCTTCGTCGTTCATGTCGAATGGTCTACCCTAACACTGTCTCTATAATGTCAAATCTTTCCTCTCTATGTAGAATAATCTTGGTTAGGCACATTCGACCACAGGTTCGATAGACACAGATTGCTATTGTCAGCACCATGTCGAATCTCCTATCTATATCGAACTGTTGTAGCAACGAAAACGAAAATAAAGCATTTTTTATGTTGGATCTTTTGGATTTCGGATTCTGCGCATTTGTTTTTGTTTGTTAAAACGATAACGAAAATACCCGAAATTCAGACCAAAATGCATTCGGATGAAAACGAATGCACATGTCTAGAAAATAATGGTAAGTCTAGTCATAACAAAGTCCTGTCAAGGGTTTGAAGCAATTGCAGACTGGCTAATGGCTCGTACACATGATCCGAATATCGTACGAAAAATGTCATCTGAGGAAGAATCGTACGATAATTGGATCGTTAGTACAGAGCTTTCGGAGCCCATCATGACAGTTCATCCGATATTATTTTATCGGACATGCGCGAAAAAAATTCTCGTACGTTTGCAGATCATACGATTTTCGTTTAGTCAGTACAGTTATCGTCCGAAAATACAATACAAATACATTTCAACACATAACATCACTCCCGATTTTTTTTCTGTCGTACAAGAATTTTTGTGACTTTAATAACCAATTTAATTTCTGCTTGCGACTATTAAGTGAAAAAAGTTGTGTGATCTGTCATACGATATTCGGATCGTGTGTACGGGACATAAGTCTAATTTTTCTTCTCTCACTCCTGGGAGTAATCTGTGTTATGAGACTAGCGTGATCTTAGCCCTTATTTACTTTGTAATGAGTTGCTACTTGCAGGCATGTATGTTTGATCTAATGGTATTTATTTAGATATTTAGATTTATTTAGATAACTACCTTATTAATTATACTCTCTCACTCTCCTCCACCTCCTCTCCCCCCAAATGCCTAACAGTTACTCGTAGAAACCTTCACTATATCAACCCTCCTGTCCTGCACCCACCTAGCCACTTCTGTCTACAACACTTCACTTCTGGCCCCTCTCACTACACGCAGAATAAGGCCCGTCCCCTTTAACCCTGGCAAACAGATGATACTAGAAGTCTGAAAAAACACAGCCGTGCTCTCGAGCGCCTGTGGCGCAAGACTAAGTCCCAGGAAGACTTCGCCCAGTATAAATCTGCCCTCCAAATATACAATTCCTGCCTCCTCACTGCCAAGCAGACCTATTTCATCACCCTCATTAAAAACTTATCATCCCGTCCCCGTCAACTCATCTCTACCTTCAACTCTCTCCTTCGTCCTCCATTGCCTCCACCCACTAACTCACTCACCGCCCAGGAGATCGCCAATCACTTCAAGCGGAAGATTGATACAATTCGCAATGAGATCTCTACTGTTCAGATACCCTCCATGCCTCATGCCTCATGCCTACAGGTACAGTCATTACTTCCCTCTTTCAACCCCACCACTATAGATGAGGTCGCTAAATTACTTGCTAACGTCCATCTTACCACCTGTGCTCTGGATCCTGTTCCCTCCCAAATGCTACGTTCACCCTCTGGCTCGATTCTACACTCTCTAACCCACATCTTCAATCTCTCCCTCTCTTCTGGCATCTTCCCTAACTCTTTGAAACATGCACTAGTCAGCCCCATACTTAAAAAGCCCTCACTGGACCCATCCAATCTTGACAACCTACGCCCCATCTCCTTGCTCCCCTTTTTATCCAAACTCCTTGAACGTCTAGTCTACAACCAACTGAGCGTCCACCCTGCTCATAATAACCTCCATGATCCCCTTTAGTCTGGATTTCGTCCTCAACATTCCACAGAAACTGCTGTCCTAAAACTAACAAACAATATACTAACGGCCAAAACTAAGTGACACTATTCTGTGCTCCTACTCCTGGAAATCTCTGCTGCCTTCGATACGGTTGACCACCCACTCCTCCTCAAAAAACTCCACAATTTTGGTCTCTGTGACTATACTCTTCGCTGGTTCTCTACCTACTTATCCAACCGCACCTTCAGCGTTGCTTACAACTCTACTTCCTCCTCTCCTCTTCCATTCTCTGTTGGGGTCCCCCAAGGTTCTGTTCTTGGACCTCTCCTATTTTCTATCTACACCTCCTCCCTGGGTCAGCTGATAGCCTTCCACGGCTTCCACTACCATCTTTATGCTGATGACACTCAAATCTATTTCTCTACCCCTCAACTCACTCACTCCTTCATTCTCCTCAGGTATCACTAATTTACTATCAGATATATCAGTTTGGATGTCAAACCACTTCCTCACACTCAATCTATCCAAAACGGAACTTATAATTTTTCCTCTCCCACGTGCCTCTTCTCCTGATCTCTCTGTCAAAATTAATGGCACAACTATCACCCATCCCCAAATGTCAAGGTCCTAGGAGTAGTCCTGGACTCTGAACTCTACTTTAAGCCTCACGTTCAGTCACTGTCCAAATCTTGCCACCTCAACCTTTGCAACATCTCTAAAATATGCCCCTTTCTAACCAATGACTCCACAAAACTCTTAATTCACTCCCTGGTCATCTCTCACCTCGATTACTGCAACTCCCTCCTCATTAGCTTACCTCTGCATACTCTATCCCCCCTTCAGTCCATCATGAATGCTGCTGCCAGCTCATCCACCTAACCAAACGCTCTGTCTCTGCTACTCCCCTCTGTCAATCCCTCCACTGGCTTCCGCTCGCCCAACAAATTAGATTCAAAATACTAACAATTACCTACAAAGCCATCCACAACTCTGCCCCCAGCTACATCAATGACCCAGTTTATAAATACCAACCTGTACGTTCTCTTCGTTCTTCTCAAGGCCTCCTACTCTCTAGCTCTCTCATCACCTGCTCCCATGCTCATCTCCAGGACTTTTCTAGAGCCTCCCCAAGGCTATGGAACTCCTTACCCCAATCTATCCATCTATCGCCTTCTCTATCAGCTTTTAGAGGATCCCTGAAAACCCTCCTCTTCAGAGAAGCCTACCCTTCCCACACCTAACTATATTTTCATTTGAGTACATCTGATCATCCCCCACAGCTAACTACCCTTTGTTCCACTTGACCCTCCCTTCTAGATTGTAAGCTCTAACGAGCAGGGCCCTCTGATCCCTCCTGTATTGATTTGTATTGTGACTGTACTGTCTTCCCTGATGTAAAGCGCTGCGCAAACTGTTGGCACTATATAAATCCTGTTTAATAATAATAATAATAAGATAAAATAGAATGACAGTGTGGAATTCTCCTTTACTCGGAATTGTTCTGAATTGTATGTATTGTGCATGTATTGGTACATTTCCAACCTAATGTAGGCATCAAAGGCAGATGGAAGTAAAAGATTATGAGAGAAATTGAAAATTCCATGTAACACTTTTCACTCTAATTAACCTACCCAAGTTTAGTTTTATCTAGGTGCATCTGCCCTTTTTACTGGCTAAAATCCAGGAACCTGCTTAACTGCTGACAGATGTATTATGCTGGTGTGTTAGCCCCAGGCTGGGATCGACCTAGTACTCACCTAAATACTTTATTTAAAAATTAATAATGTAACAAGCTAATGTTAATTATAATAGAAAAAAACCCTTATTGAACTTCATCCCTTATTAAGTGTAGAATTATTTTATTGAAATTTAAAATTAGTAACAAAAAAGTTATCTGACACAAACCAAATGATAAAAAAATCAGTTTAACCACTTAAGACCCGGACCTTTAGGCAGCTAAAGGACCCGGCCAGGTTTTGCGATTCGGCACTGCATCGCTTTAACAGACAATTGCGCGGTCGTGCGACGTGGCTCCCAAACAAAATTGGCGTCCTTTTTTCCTACAAATAGAGCTTTCTTTTGGTGGTATTTAATCACCTCTGCGGTTTTTATTTTTTGCGCTATAAACAAAAATAGAGCGAAATTTTTTGAAAAAAATGCAATATTTTTTACTTTTTGCTATAATAAATATCCCCCAAAAATATATAAAAAAAAACGTTTTTTTTCCTCAGTTTAGGCCGATACGTATTCTTCTACCTATTTTTGGTAAAAAAAAACGCAATGAACGTTTATCGGTTGGTTTGCGCAAAATGTATAGCGTTTACGAAATAGGGGATAGTTTTATTGCATTTTTATTAATTTTGTTCTACTACTAATGGCGGCGATCAGCAATTTTTTTCATGACTGCAACATTATGGCGGACACTTCAGACAATTTTGACACATTTTTGGGACCATTGTCATTTTCACAGCAAAAATGCATTTAAAATGCATTGTTTACTGTGAAAATGTCAATTGCAGTTTGGGAGTTAACCACAAGGGGGCGCTGAAGGGGTTATGTATGACCTAATATGTGTTTCTAACTGTAGGGGGGTGTGGCTGTAGGTGTGATGTCATCGATTGTGTATCCCTATAAAAGGGATCACACGATCTATGACATCGCCACAGTGAAGAATGGGGAAGCTGTGTTTACACACAGCTCTCCCTGTTCTTCAGCTCCCGGGACCGATTGCGGGACTCCAGCGGTGATTGGGTCCGCGGGTCCCGCGGTCCCGGTCACGGAGCTTTGGACCGGGTCACGGTCGCGCGCCCGCGTTCCCGCGGCTGGGCACTAGCACAGGACATACATGTACGTGCATGTGCCCAGCCGTGCCAATCTGCCGACGTAAATGTGCAGGAGGCGGTCCTTAAGTGGTTAACTGTAGAAGCCTGTTTAGCTTCCTTTGACACTAACCACTGAGGGGCCTCACTTTTAAAAAAAAAACTATATTACCAAAAGTATTGGGATGCCCCTCTAACGTGGTTGTAAACTCACTGAAAAAAACAAACAAGAAAAACCTTCACGACAAAGCATAGCATACTAGCTCATTATGAAATATTCACCTTAGTTTGAAGCCCCTGCAGCGGTCCAAGTACACAGCTATGGCCGGCAACATCTTTCCAGGAGTTACTTCTGGGTATCGTGGGCTCCGGGACTGTGATTCCCCGAACCTACGATAATGTCACTCCAACGCATGCGCATGGGAGTCGTTGGTAACGACGCACTAACTGAAGCAACAACATTGTTTCAGTGCATGTGCCGATGATGTCACCACATTCTGATACAGGGGATATCTTCTAAACCGTGCAGGTAGCTACAGGTAAGCCTTATTATTTTCAAATTTTGACGCGGGAACGGCGGCTATACTTAACATTACTATTCCAGCTATTTGATGGAATGACTTTAGGCCTGATAATGCGTTACGTAAACGGCGTATCTGTACTGCGTTGGCCGGGCGTACGTTCGTGAATAGGCGTATCTAGTGTAAAAAAATAATATATTAGTCACCTTAGCGCTGTTAGTGCTTCTATTCAGAGACACATTGCTTTTCAGGCGTATCTAGTGATTTACATATTCTACGCAGACCGCAATGGAAGCGCCACCTAGCGGCCAGCCTAAAAATGACACTTTAGGATACGACGGTGTAAGACACTTACACCGCTCGTATCTGAGCCTAATTTAAGCGTATCTGGTTACCAGAATACGCTTAAATTAGCGCCGACGCAAATTCAGACTTAGGCTGGCGTATCTACTCTCTACTCCTCCTCCTCTCCTCTTCCCTTCCCGACTGATGTCAGTGGGGGAATCTTGGTCCCTCCCGCTATAGCTGTCAGACGGGAAGAGGAGAGAGACGGCCGGTCGTGTGAGCGCTGAAAATCAGGAATATATTGTTTTTTTTTAATAAATCTCACACACAGGGGCACACAGCATTAGGAGATAGCGGAGATAGTATAAAATAGGTTAGAGTGGCTTAACATCCACTTTAACTGTTCATTGGCAAGTCAACCCAAGGACAATTGAAGATAGCATTTTTCACCAAGATACTGCCTGAACTTCCATTTCAGTGATCACTGAACGTCCCGGAAGACATCCTTTGATGATGAATCGTATAGGCAAGATCCTCCCAATGATGTCATTGCATGCTGGAAGTGAATCAGAGATACAGGCTGTCCGCCAGCCGTGTCATTTTATTTCAAATGCGCTTATTTATCTATATATGTAAGTGTGATTTTAAACAAATAAATACAGTATATTGGGTAACTTATGAGGAGCATATTATTTTTTTGTCTCCACATGAACCTGAGTCTCTGAGGAATTTGAGGAGTTTGTTTAGTGAACAGTCTTGATGTATTCTCTTGGGGACATCTGAGGAGAGATGCCACTGATGTCAGTGTACACTAATTGAGCCCTATTGACCACTCTGAATAAGCGAGTCATTGTGGTCTGGTAAAGCCTGCATCCTTATTGTTCTTGGTGATGGTGGATCCTGCTGACACTTTTCCAGAATAAGGAAGAATCACTTCATCTTGCACATTTAAAGGAGACTTTTTTTGTTTTTGGGGCACTTTCCAAGGCTTTTTTACAAACACTACTGTATTTTGTTATTGAATTCTTATTCATATACTGGATATTGACAAGGAACAAAAGGGGATTAATTGCATTTACTACAATTAGATTTTTAAATAATTTGGCAATCTTTTTTAAATCTCTTGAGAGACTTGTAGGCATCCACAACTTTCTTTTTGAGGGGTCTTAGAGAGCTCGTTTGATCTTTGTAAGGTGATACCATGCACATTATTAGCAAGGACTCTAGATATATGAAGTTTAAGGGTCTGCGAAATTTCACACTGCCCTATAGCCCAAACTGCTTCTGCCCCCATAGCATTTTGGACTGCAGAGCTGTGCAGCAGGGGGCAGTGTGATTTTTAAATTAACTTTATTTGAAGTGTACAAAGTGACACTTAATTTATGTAACCGCACAGCAGCACAGGGTTCTGTGCTTCTGTGTAGTGATATGCAGGACCATGCGGAGCAGTGCGATATTATGCAAACACGTTGTATATATCTCACTGCTCTGGAATGCAGTGAAACACAGTGTTATATTCTAAACAACTATTGTTTTCTGTGTGTCATTACAGTTGACTGCATTTTCTTATAAGGAAAAATGCAGGTAACTGCACACAGTGTAAATTGGCCCTTAATACGACCTGCATGCTCCCTAGCGATCCTAAACTTTGGCAACTAATCTGGAACATGATTCTAATTTCATGGATTTGAAGTGGTGGTAAATATAGGGGTGTATCAACTTCCTTGTGCATTTTCTTTCATTTAGATTATAAGATCTAATATACCATGTCAATTCTATGTATTCTTTTCTTTGAATGTATCATCTTTATCTGCAGGCATTGTCTGAATGAAGATTTATTGGCCAGATCCACATACATTTAGATCGGTGCAGCGTATCAAAGATACACTACACAGCCGTACCTTACCTGACGTATATTCGAATCCTCAGCGAGTTTGCGCCATAAGTTACGGCGGTGTAGTGTATTTCTGGAAGCGGATTTGAAATTGGGCTTGTTGGGGGCGGGTTTCATTTAAATTAAGCGCGTCCCCGCGCCGAATGAACTGCGCATGCGTCGTTCCGAAATTTCCCGCCGTGCATTGCGCTAAATGACGTCGCTAGGACGTCAATTTTTTTAACTTAGACGGGAGTTATGTCCATCCCTATTCACGGACGACTTACGCAAAAAAAAAAAATTCAAATTTAGACGCGGGAACGATGGCCATACTTAACATTGCAAGTCTATGTATACGCCGAAAAATACCAGCTTTAACTAAACGCCGGAAAAAGCCGACTACAGACGACGTTAGAAAATGCGACGGCCGCGCGTACGTTCGTGGATCGTCGTAAATCGCTAATTTGCATACCCGACGCAGAAAACGCCACCCAGCGGACGCCGAAGTATTGCATCTTAGATCCGAAGGCGTACAAAGACGTATACCTGTCGGATCTAACCCAGAAGCCGTCGTATCTTGTTTTGAGGATTCAAAACAACGATACAACGCGGGAAATTTGAAAGTACGCCGGCGTACTCGCTCTGTGGATCTGGCCCGAAATGTTCAAGTCAACAAATTCTATGGGGTGTATTTTTTCATATGAATTATCTATCTATCTATCTATCTATCTATCTATCTATCTATCTATCTATCTATCTATCTATCTATCTATCTATCTATCTATCTATCTATCTATCTATCTATCTATCTATCTATCTATCTATCTATCCTTTCTGGAATGCTTAGGATGAGTGGAACTGAAGTGTGGTACCATTACATCTATGTTGCCCTCTGCTGGGCAAACATCATACCATTTTTTCAGTTCATATAAATCCAACAAAAAAAGATTCATGACACAATTAAAAACACAATTAATAACAAACAACATGACACAGCACTTATTTTGATTTAAAAAAAAAAACATGACATTTTTACCAATAAAAAAATTTAAATAGTAAGCCGTTTAAGATTTTGGCTGAAGTAAGATGAGGTTCTTCCCCAAGCTAGGCAAAAGCTGCTGCTATAGTCGCAGTCAGATATGAGCAATAACTCATTTAAACAATGCTCTAGCAATTGCTCTAACACAGGAGCCTTCAAACTACGGCCCTCCAGTTGTTCAGGAACTACAATTCCCATCTTGCTCAGTCATGTCTGTGAATGTCAGAGTCTTGCAATGCCTCATGGGATGTGTAGTTCCGCAAACAGCTGGAGGGCCGTAGTTTGAAGATCCCTTCTCTAACAGATAGAAAAACAGTGACGTTCTTGCTCAGAAAGTCACAGGAGAAGGGCACTTTCACAGAATTTAATCGTACATGATTGGATTGCCTTAATTTGCAAAGAAAAGAGCTTTGTTAAGCCAGCTGGTTCTCTAGTTTATATAGAAGGGGAAGGTACCATGTGAAAATTAGATTAAGTAAAAACAGGGCTGATTTTGATAATTATACCTAAGTGATGTGATGAGGAAAAAACAGAGGCATACACAATTCTATAAACTGACAGTGGAAAATGCACAACATTGAAAACTAGAGTATTTATTTTACACTGACGTCTTGTTTCCCAGTGGAAGAAGTCTTGTCATCTTCAGTATTGGTTGCCCTAACAAAGCTGGATACTCTAAAACTTCAATTGAAAACTAAAAGTAAAATCAATCTATTTACACTGATAAAAAATATTCTGTTGGCTTGCAATTTTAACATAATTATTTTTATAATTTTCAACATAAATATAAATGTTAATTAATTTACTTTGATATTTTAAGTACCTTACTTAATTTTAATTAGTTCTAAAAACACACATTTTATATTTACGAAAATAATGTATAATATTGAGTAATCTAGACAAAACTTGTAAGGTATGTGCATTTCCATATTCTAATTGAGTTACAGTTACTTTCATTTAAATGAAATTGCGGGATGCGTGTTTGCCAAATTTTTAACCGCGCAAGTTTTGATGCTGTATATTTTAAAGAGCTTGATGTCTTTTGGAACTTTGAAAACCTGCACAAGACAGTTCCCATACGTTTAAGACCCATCAGAACAAAAGAGTGCCACCAGTGACAAGAATTTTTGGCCAAAAAATCTAAAATTCTGCCAGGGTATATCAATTTATGAGTACAACTGTATCTATATTTATCTATATATATCTATATATATCTATATCTATATCGATATATATATATATATATATCTATATATATATATATATATATAGATAGATAGTTAGATAGATAGATAGATAGATAGATAGATAGATAGATAGATAGATAGATATATAGATAGATAGATAGATATATATATATATATATATATATATATATATATATATATATATATATCTATAGATTTATATATATATATAGATATATAGATAGATACAGTGGGGTAGATCCACAAGGAAATTACGTCGGCGTATCTACCGATACGCCGGCGTAATTTCAAAATTCCTGCGTCGTATCTTTGTTTTGAATCCTCAAAACAAGATACGACGGCATCTCGGCTAGATCCGACAGGCGTACGCCGTCAGATCTAAGACGCAATTTTTCGGCATCCGCTAGGTGGCGTTCCCGTCGTAATCTGCGTTGAGTATGCAAATGAGCCATTTCCGACGATCCACGAACGTACGACCGGCCGTCGCATTTTCTTACGTCGTTTCCGTTCGGCTTTTTCCGGAGTATAGTTAAAGCTGCTCTATGGTGGCGTACTCAATGTTAAGTATGGCCGCGTATAATTTTGAAAATGTTACGTCGTTTGCGTAAGTCGTCCGTGAATGGGGCTGGACGCCATTTACGTTCACGTTGAAACCAATGACGTCCCTGCGACGTCATTTGGAGCAATGCACCCTGGTAGTTTTTACGGATGGCGCATGCGCAGTTCGTTCGGTGTGGGGACGCACTTCATTTAAATGAAACACGCCCCCTACCAGCCGAATTTGAATTCCGCGCCCTTACGCCGCGAGAGATACGCTACGCCGCCGTAACTTATAGCGCGGATTCGTTGAGGATTCAAACCAACTAAAAGTAAGTTACAGTGGCGTAGCGTATCTTAGATGCGCTGCGCCCAGCGCAGATGTATGTGGATCTGCCCCAGTATATGTGTGCATGTGTGTTTGAGCTTTGGGGTGCACTCCCTAAAGCAATAGGCTGCACACACCTATGATTGGCACCATAACATATAGTATGTCTTAAAAGGTCAGCTCTGACCCACGACTTGATTTACCATGAAGGTGAGTGCTGTCCCTTTTAAAACACAAATGTCACTTTTCCTTCCACCACTATACTTTAATTGACAAAAGAGAATATTCCCCCAGGGTGGGACTTTACAAGCCAAACACAGTGTTGGTAAAAAATATGATCTTTAATGGGACAGGACATACATATTGGCACTTGATAAAAGCACACAATGTGCACCTAGGTGCATATAAAAGCAACAAATGTACAAAATACAAAAACAATGCCACCAAAAACAATACATGTGTCAAGGATGGCGAAGAAAGAGCAAAACAAGAAAGCACTCTCCTAGTGGGTGATGTGAGTATGCCGACGCGTTTCTGGTTAACAAATCGTCATCAGGGGCCACGGGAGCAGAATAGTGCAAGTAGTAGTTCAAACCACGTGATGGACTGGGTGTGGATCCCCTTTAATTCGTTTAAGTTCAATCCAAGAGAATTCCTCATTGCCAGATAGGTCCAGGGGTGAACTGTGGCGTTATCCCAACAGAGTAGGTGCCTGTGTCTGAGTGTTTTAGGTCTATTTAGACCTTAAAGGGGAATTGGATAAAAGACGAGTTCTTGGAACTGGGCAGGGAGCTATTCGGCTGGCTAAATACCGGCAGGTCCTGGGCCCTTCTATTTTCCACCCCATTGCCAGGCAACGAGGAATGCTCGGATGCTACTTCACCCCATACAACTCTTGGATTGAACTTAAACTAATTAAAGGGGATCCACACCCAGTCCATGTATTGTTTTTGGTGGCATTGTTTTTGTATTTTGTACATTTGTTGCTTTTATATGCACCTAGGTGCGCATTGTGTGCTTTTATCAAGTGCCAATATGTATGTCTTGTCCCATTAAAGTGGATGTAAACCCAAAATATTTTTTTTGTTGATGTCACAATGTAGAGTATAAGATTGCCTATCATCTGTGCCCAGTCTTGCCACACAGCGTTAATCCAGCGCTGAGCAATCCTCTTTTAATGTTCAGTGAAAATTGACAGAATTCCAGATAAAAACTTGCCAAATTATAAAGTCCGTTTCTCTGTTCTTGCTTTGTGTTACAGGTTATTTACATATCCTGGTAATATACAATGAACTTTGGATCACCTCATATTATGATAAACATAACATAACATATGATAAACATGTCCAAGCTCTAGATATGTAAATAACCTGTAACACAAAGCAAGAACAGAGAAACAGACTTTATAATTTGGCAAGTTTTTATCTGGAATTCTGTTAATTTTCACTGAACATTAAAAGAGGATTGCTCAGCGCTGGATTAACTCTGTGTGGCAAGACTGGTCATAAATGATAGGGAATCTTATACTCTACATTGTGAAATAAAAAAAAAGATAATATTTTTTACCAACACTGTGTTTGGCTTGTAAAGTCCCACCCAGGGGGAATATTCTCTTTTGTCATATGTTGCCCAGGGATGTGGCCAATACTACAGTCATTGGGTCTATGAGTACCTTTCTCTTTGCACATGTGATTTGATCAGTTTCACTGCCTTTTTAATTACCACAGCCGTTTCATCTGAGGGAAATCCTGAAGTTGAGAAACACTGCTCTACTATACTGTCATTGTCATACTGCTGGGTTGTTTACCCGGTAGTAACAGATAGTAACAGACCCCCGTATTCAAGACGAGTCTGTCCGCCATCTACACTTCCTTTGTCCAGTACCAGCATGATCCAAGGTCCATTAACCCACCCATTCACTTGTCGAAGCATCAGTGTAGGTGTGAAAATATCAGACTCTTTATTCAAACACAGATACAGAGATATGTACTCTCAGGGGACAACCCCCCTTCTTTGCATAATGACACAGAGCGGGGTAAACTACATTTAATAACAAGAGACACACAGACAGGAGGGGCTGTTGGAGAAATACCCCCTCCCCTCTCCCAGCTAATCCACTTAAACATATACATTGTATAATAGGTTGCTCCCAAGGCAGACAGAAACAATAGAGCAATGGGATACAGCCTCACCTCCAACAATCTAACAGGCTGAAAGGTGAAATTATTTACCTTCATAATTTCTTGAGGGATATTGTTCAGAAATATTAATGTCCCAAATGAAAGAGCTCCTTCATTCTTTCAGCACAAACCACACACATAGAATCCTGGATAACATTGGTAAAATGAAATCCTGCATTGTCATGCATTGGTGGACGCGGGCAGGCTGCATTGGTGGACACTGGCAGGCTGCTTTGGTGGACACGGGCAGGCTGCATCGGTGGACATGGGCAGGCTGCATTGGCGGACATGGGCAGGCTGCATTGGTGGACACGGGCAGGCTGTTTTGGTGGACATGAGCAGGCTGTTTTGGTGGACATAGGCAGGCTGCTTTGGTGGACAAGGGCAGGATGCATTGGTGGACACTGGCAGGCTGCATTGGTGGACACTGTCAGGCTGCTTTGGTGGTGGCGGGCAGGCATCATTGGTGGACACGGGCAGGCTGCATTGGTGGACATGGGCAGGCTGCATTGGCGGACATGGGCAGGCTGCATTGGTGGACAAGGGCAGGCTGTTTTGATGGACATGGACAGGCTGTTTTGGTGGACATGGGCAGGCTGTTTTGGTGGACATAGGCAGGCTGCTTTGGTGGACAAGGGCAGGCTGTTTTGGTGGACATGGGCAGGCTGCATTGTTGGGCATGGATAATTTGTTTTTAATATTTATTTTTATAACTTAATTCTCCATTAAACATTTAAGTGTCATTTCATGAAATCATTTTTGAGGGCTTGTTTAGGGGCGGACTTAGGGGCGGTGCATGGTAGGGGTTGGGCGGGGCAACTGGTGGTGAGTAACCCTTGAGGCCTGGCTAGTAGCTCAGGACTTTACATTTTGAGCCCTGTCCTACAGTATATTTAAAAGCTCATATGCACACAAACCTACTTGTGACAGACAGGAAATTCTCCCTACAATTAAAAAAGGTCTATGGACAACTAATTGATAGCACATAAATTATGGAAAGAGTGTTTTCACTATTTTATGACATGCTTTAATCAGGAGTCTTATGGAGTCTGATGTTTTACCTCTGCAAGGTAAGCTGCTTTATTGGTAACCACAGGATTAATGAACTGCACCTGGAAATATGTGGAAACAATGTACATACTTTATTTTTGTGTGCAGGATGTCAGGCATAACCTTTAGATAAGTTCACCATGGAGTTAAGTAAGCAGTTGAAGAGCAGTGGCATGGTTAAATAGCTTGCATATTTCTTTTTGTCTAGTTTGTGTTATTGAAGCAGCAACATGTTCAGACTGTTTCTGGTTTTGCTTAAAGAAAATCTGGAAAAGAATAAGATAAGTAAACATGCAGACAACATGCCAAAAATTTTGATTAACATTACAGAAATGTGTGCACTGAAAAAAAAGCTCATTAACGGTCACAGGATCAAATTCATAAGCTGTTTTATTCGTTTCACTTTTCGCTTCATATAGGTCTCCTCCCTGTTTCCTAGTAACAGCCTTTCTGAGAGTGGTGGTTGAAATTAAAGAGGAACTGCAATCTGCTCACATAATTTGTAATAAAAACATCTTTGCCATTCTGAAGCTTCGCTCCAATTGCATATTATTTTATTAATACTGTGATTCTGTACTTGCCAATTATCCTGCAGAAATCTCCCTCCACTAATTTTGGCTGCAACCATTTTAACTGTGGGCAGCTGAAGCTGCTGCCTGTTCACTTCCTGGATTTACACAGACAGAGGCATACCTCCTGCTCTACAGCTCTCATTGGCCCTCATATGATTCATCCCCACTCCCTTCCTGGCAAACTCTCACAAGAGTGAGCGAGAGCTCTGAATGATGTCATAAGCCTAGGCTAATGACCAGACAAGGGCAGAGGATTGAATAGATGGAAAGATGAAAAAATTACTGAAGTTCCGCTTTAAAACATTTAAACATTTAAAGGATAAATTCATCTATGGACAATTTACATGTTTCACCCATTTGTAGGATGAACAGGAAAACAGCTAACACTGACAGTATGTAGGAGTCCTGCATGACAATAGCGATCTGTTGGTGCAAGTCTTTCCAGGCTCCTAAAAAAAAATTTTAAATGCACATTTTTTTATTTGCAAAAAAAATCTGCATATATTATTTTTCCTAAAAAGTGTGCTTATCCTTTAACCTCCTCCCACCCGTTTTATTGTAGTATGATGACCGAGCAGGAGCCCTGATATCCTGGGGGGATGTTAATAGATGTCAAGGATCGTGCTGGAGCATGCCTCGTGGAACATAGCCGATGATAGATTGCTGTACCGGCCGCTGCCGATACCATTTGATCGATGTGGCCAATCACAGCAGATCATATGACAATTGTACACAATGAAAGGTTATGATTCATGCCTTTCATTGTGTATTATAGTGATGAGCTATGTGATTGGTCACATTGATCACATGGTACAGACAGGGCCTACCATAGCCCATCTCTACCATGTGATTAGCTTTGGCTAATCACAGCTAATGAAAGTAGTAAATAGTTTTCATTCACAAAAAATGGTTGTCTATAAATGTAAAATTAACAGTTACAAACAATCATAGTGCATAACATAAAAATCATAATCACCTCCCCAGAGTAGTACAGTGTTACTATGGTAATGCTTTATTGCTATGATAACTGTATGTAAAAAATAAAATAAAAAAGTAATAACTTTTTTTTTTTTTATGCAAAAAAAATATCAAAACATTTTTATTTATTTATTTTTTACATATAGTCACCAGTCAGTGTCCCTAAACACATCCATACCAGTTATATGATGACACTGTACTGCACTGGTGTCTGAATGAACATTATTTAAAAAAAAGCATGAGAAAAAATTACAACTTCAAAAATCTCACCATGCCTATTACTAAATTCCTTGGACTGTCTACTTTCTAAAAAAGGGTCATTTGGGGAATATTTGTACTGTCCATTTTTGGGCCTCTAAAAATTAGATGTCTGATTAGGCTATCAGTGTATTAGGATTGATCAAATTTCAGATATTTATACCATAGTTTGTGGACTCTAACTTTTCTACTGACTAAACAATATACACCGATTTGGGTTATTTTCACTAAAGAAAGGTAGTGGTATACATTTTGGCCTAAATTTATGAAGAAAGATTATTTATTTGTGAATGTTATAATAGAAACAAAGAAAACCACGTTTTCTTTCCAAATTTTCATTTTTTGTTTGCTTAGTAAAAAATAACCCAACAGTGATTAATAACTTCAGCCCGGAAGGAATTTACGTCCTTTTCCCCCCCAGAAATAGAGCCTATTTTTGGTTGTATTTAAGTACCTTTGTAGTTTTTATTTGTTGCGCTATAAACAAAAAAAGACAGAACATTTTGAAAAAAAAACACAATATTTTTTACTTTTTGCTATAATAAATATCCCCAAATTAAAAAAAAAACAAAAACAAATTTCTTCCTCAGTTTAGGCTGATATATATTCTTCTACATATTTTTGGTAAAAAATTGCAATAAGTGTATATTGCACAAAAGTTATAGCGTCTACAAAATAGGGAATAGATTTATGGCATTTTTTTTTACTAGTAATGGTGGCGATCTGCAATTTTTTTCAGGATCGGACAGATCGGACACTTTTGACACTTTTTTGGGACCACCGACATTTACTATATACAGCAATCAGAGCTAAAAATAGCCACTGATTACTGTAAAAAAAAAGTCACTGGCAGGGAAGGGGTTAACACTAGGGGTGATCAAGGGGTTAAATGTGTTCCCTTAGTGTGTTCTAATTGTAGGGGAGATGGGACTGCCTGGGGGAGGAGACCGATCAGTGTTCCTAAATACTGGGAACACACGATATGTCTCCTCTCCCCTGCCAAAACTTGGATTTGTGTGTTTACACACACAGATCCTCATTCTGGCACTCTCAGGAGCGATCAATGGTGCACATGCATCAGCTCCTCAGTACCGCGGCTCCTCAATACCCCTATACCCCTTAAAGCAGCTGCCGTGCAGCTACAGCGATTCACGCAGGGGAGCCAGCAAGCGGTTAAATACCACAAAAAGAAAGAAAGCTGTATTGTATTGAGCTGTATGAAAAAAAGTATAAACATTTCATATAGGTACAGTGGTGCCAATCAAATTGTTACAGCACTGAAAGCTGAAAATTGGCACAACCTTTAAGAGGGTAAGGCTCCATGCACACTAGGAGCTGAAAAAATGCTGGATATGGGTGTTTTTTCTGATGTTTTTCCATTTTGTGTGTCTGCGTTTTGCCAGCATTTAGCAGTTTAGCTGGTTGTAAAGTCGGCTGCCACATCCTTAAAGTGGTAGTAAATCCTATTTTTTTTAAATAAAACCCTGCAAGACAAAGGCATAATGAGCTAGTATGCATAGCATACTAGCTCATTATGTATTACTTACCTCAGATCGAAGCCCCCGCAGCCGCCCTCATCTCCCCCTCCAGCTGCCGACATCTCTCCCGTTGCTTACTTCCGGGTATCGCGGATTCGGCGCTGTACCATTGCTTCAGTTTGCCCCATTGGCACATGCAGGGGACAGGGGATATCTCCAAAACCGTGCAGGTTTAGGAGATATCCTGGGTAGCTACAAGTAAGTCTTAATACATGCTTACCTGTAGCATAAAGTGGTTTTAAAGGGTTTACAACCACTTTAACAAGCAATGACTCATCAGCTTTTGAGAAAAAAAAGGTCCTTAGGTCTGGTATGGATTTTAAGGGAAACCTCATGACAATGTTTTATAAAACAGCCCCCCAAAATTCATACCAGACCCTTATCCAAGCATGCAGCCTGGCAGGCCAGGAAAAGAGGGGACCCCAGGACCCCCCCACTTCTGAACCATACCAGGCCCATTCCTTCAACAATAGGCGGGGTGCTTTGATGTTGATGAGGACAAGGGCCTCTTCCCCACAACCATGGCTCAGTGGTTGTGGGGGTGCAGGGGGCAACTTATCAGAATCTGGAAGCCCCCTTTAACAAGGGGGCCCCCAGATCACACCCCCCTTTTATGAATGAGCAGGGGTACATAGTACCCCTACTCATTCACCAAAAAATAGTAGTGAGTAAAAACACACAAGTTTTTGTCCACTGATGTGTAGATCCAATGTCATTCACCATGAATGCTAGCCGCTGACCCGAATGACAACTCTGCCGCTTCCGTAAATTAACTAAGGGACAGGGTATCGGATGATGTCACTGGGTGACCCCCTCCCCTGGTGGTTTCGGGCAGGAGCCGGATTGATTTATTTTAAAGTAAAGGACATGTCAAAAACTGCCTCCTGTTTTTATTTAAACTTCTCTTTTTTTAGGTGAATGATGAGTGGGGGTACTGTGCTCACTTGCTTGAACCCCCTTCCCCTGGCCTGCCAGGCTGTATGCTCAGATTAGGGCCTGGTATATATTTTGGGGGGACCCCCACGCCATTTGAAGAAAAAAGTGGGGTTTCCAGCCAAAAGGCATACCAGACCCTTATCTGAGGGTCTAGTATTAATTTGAGGGGGGGGGATGTCCCAATGTTTTTTTTTTTTCATTTTGGCATTCCAGACTCGAAGGGCCTGGTATGGATTGGGGGACCCCTACATTGTTTATCCTCTCAATTTTTATTAGCGGCAATTGTTTTGTTTACATTCAGCTGTCAGCTTGGAAATCCACTGTCATCCGGCTTGCTGGCCCACCCCTTAACAAAGAGCTATACACTGGGTGTTAAAGGGACACTAAAGGATTTTTTTTTTTAGCTAAATAGCTTCCTTTACCTTACTGCAGTCCTGGTTTCATGTCCTCATTGTTTGTTTTTGCTGTAATCCTTCTCTGTTCTGAACACTTCCTGGTTGTCTGTTTCCTGATGAAAAAAGTCATGGGAGCTTTCTCTCTGTGGTCACTAATCAAGGAGGTGTGATTACTGTGTGTCTAAAACCCCTCAACACCAATCAGTTTTGTTTTCCAAACCATCACTGCCCTGTATTGGCTCTGTGCAGCAGAGAAGTATGCAAAAACGAAACTGAAACTACAGGTACATTATATGATTGATTTTTATCTATTTCTAATCATTTTTAAAAGGAATCAGTTAACTATTATGTCTCTATACCCTGTAACCAGTCATTTCATCAAAAACAATTTTTTCCTTTACAACTCCTTTAAGGATGCCGGTGGGCCGACCGCTAACAAAAAAAAAAAGAAGTAGCAGCGGTTAGCAGAGTTTAGGAGCTTCTAAAAGTTCCTAAACTCTGCTAACCGCTGCTACTTTTTTTTTTAAAGGAGTGTCTGTACACTCGGGTGGCAAGAGATTCTTGCCAAGAATCTCGTCAGGAAAAACAATGTTTTTTTCCTGACGAGATTCTGGCCCGTGTGTACAGGGCTTAACAGCTTCTAGCTGTTAAGCCCTGTACACACAAGCCAGAATCTCGTCAGGAAAAAAACGTTGTTTTTACTGATGAGATTCTTGGCAAGATTCTCTTGCCGCCCGAGTGTACAGACACTCCTTTTAAAAGAACCGCGGTTCTTTTGGAAGGCAAGAACGCAGTGACGTCATTGTGTACGATGAGCATGCACTAATTCAATGCCATCGCCACCATCTTGCTGCACCCTACCTATGCTCAGGAAGCTACAGCACATGCGTCAAAGTCATTTTAAGCATGTGCAGGCTTCCACTGCGACAGGTAAGTATACACACCCTTGGGTTTCTCGGCAGGAAAACACTGCCGAGAATCAAAACGAGAAAATAGAGAGCAGGTTCTCTATTTTTCTCGTCGAGATTTTAGGCAGTTTTCTTGATGAGAGACCTGAAAGCCTCGTACACACGCACGGTATAACAGACAGATATCTCACCGCTCCAGGTGAGCCCCGTGAGCAATCAAGGGTTGTTGAACCACCAAGGTGCTGGCAATGCTAATGATAGCAAATAAATGGACGAGAACTGGACAGCCGCACTCCAAAATCACTTAAAAAAGTTGTCTTTTTATTTTTCAACTGCACAAACAGTCACTGCAAACCAACAAGATACAGTATGGCCGACGCGTTTCGCACTTACAGTCAGTGCTTAGTCATGGCATACTGTATCTTGTTGGTTTGCAGTGACTGTTTGTGCAGTTGAAAAATAAAAAGACAACTTTTTTAAGTGATTTTGGAGTGCGACTGTCCAGTTCTCGTCCATTTATTTGCGCACACGCACGGTATACTCGGCAAGAAATCTCTGCCAGCAGTTTTCTTGCTTGTTCTAGTTGAGTAATACAAGCGTGTGTACGAGGTTTTTGTTTTTTTTCTGCTGGCAAATTGCTCCCAAAAATGCAAAACAATTTGTTTATTTTCCTGCTAGTGGAAGCTGAAGCGTAGAAAAATGCCTCAAGACTAAAATAGCATGCATGGACACATAGTATAACACTATTTGCTTCTAAAAGCAAAAGAAAAACACTCAAAAGATGCTGCTAGAAGCACTTTTTATTAAGCTGAAGTAGTTAAGCATAGCATAGATAGGATAGTAGTTAAGCCTAGATTGGATAAGTGCAGTACAATGGTTAAAGTCCCAAGCTCAGCAACCTGCCCATCATTCACTTTACTTTTTGAACAGACTCTAATCCTTTAGTAAATCAACCCCATTACCATGCACACTTTCAGCTGAAGTCACTCATACAGCTGTAAAGGAGATGGCCTCCTTGCCCACTCATATATGAGATCACTCAGACTGCTGTGCATATAAAGCCTATTAATGTTTAGAGTTATCTAGACAGCTAACACACACATATGGAAACATACTGTACATATTTGCATGCATACATCTGCACATTCGTGTTCCCTTATGTGTGTAAAGATGAGTAATGCTATGTGTGTGGGTCTACAGCTGTCAGTAACCCCAGTCCTAAGGAATTGTTGGTCTGCATGTGGGTCTACAGCTGTCTGAGTAATGGTTAAGGTGTGTGCATGTCGAGGATTTACATCTCAGAATCTTTAAATTTGTTTTATCCTCAGCAAGGACACCCTGTCCGTGGAGTTTGAATGATCTCCCCATATTTATGTGGGTAACCTGTGGGTGCTCCAGCTTCCTCCTGCAAACTTAAACAATTTAGCAGGGCAATTGGGTTTCATCTGGAATTGCCAAAACATCAATGCGTGTCTATTACAGAACTATGGTTAATAATATATATCCTAGCAGCTTATACTGTATCAGCAATACCCAGATACCTAGGGATACCGAATACCTAGGAATAAGCCAAACATACCTGGGTTCCGTTCAAGGCAGGTTCACAAAACATCACTAAAGTTCAGGTGCCAAATTTAAAACCTTGGCACCCCACATGTTTTGGAACTACATTTCCCATGATGCTCAACTACACTGCAGAGTGCATGAGCATCATGGGAAATGTAGTTCCAAAACATCTGGGGTGCCAAGGTTAGCCATCACTGGCTTAGGCAAAGGATTTGGGAATTTCAAACAAATCGCAATAGGGGCTGGGCCCTGCCTGCAGAATATGTACCAAAGCAAAATACAGTTTAAAAAAAAAAAATTTGGCAGGGAGCAGTGTTTTATTAAAGCTTTAAATTTGAGATAAAAATGAAAAATTCCTTTAACCAATTCAAGTCTGGACTGTTTCACTCACTTCCAGTCCAGGCCATTTTTCAGGTTTCAGGAGATGTCACACCTTGAATGACAATTACTCAGACATGCAACACTGTCCCTAAATAAATTGTATATAGCTTTTGAGACAGATAAAGCTTTCTTTGGTGGTATTTAATCACTGTGACGAACGCGAGTAGCAGATCCCTGCCCTCCTCACTAACTTGTGAAAAAGGACTGGCCAATCTCACACCACGCTGTCACTTACTTGACAATGCCACCTTCAGCTGCACCCTGCACAAAGATTTTCCAGCTTGCAAGACCACAATCTTAGTGCCAGTAGCCTGAGAGCGATTGTCATTGGGATAATCAAGAAATGAACCCTTTAGCCTGCCACCACCCCCCTTTTTTTGAACCGAGCAGGAGGAGACTCGCAATTTTAGCAATACCAATTATGATTTTAGAATAATTGTCTACAACACACACTATCACCACAGACAGGTATGTTAAGAGGATTTATCCTATACAGTAGCACTCTTCAAGAGACAGGTTCTTGTTTCGCTTTGCATTAAGAGCTTAGGGACAAACTTAACACTTTTCAGAATAAGGTTTTAATAACGAAAAGGTCAAAATTGGTGCAAATAAAATATTTACAGAAAAAATGGTGTTCCAAAAAATAAAGATGTAATTCAGCAACAAAGAAATAAGGTAGAATTGAGAAGGAAGGGTACTTGCAATCAATGTCTTTGGGTTGATCAGAGTTTGGAATGAGCCAGGTGTAATCGGTTCCCAAACTTGGCAGATGTTCCTGATTTGATGGTAATGGAGAACCCTCAAACTGTCCTGGCATCTCCCTTTTCTTGAGAAAAAAGGGTTGTTGCCAGACGCCCCTTACCAATCATCTGGTCATCTTGTCTAGTGGATGGCTGCTGGGAGGGCTCTACATTCAAGAACATTTCTCAGATACAGTTTGTGATAAATATTCATATCTCTGCATCTCTACTGTTTACAGACTGCTAACATTCATATTATGGTCCAGTGGGAAATTTGCTGTAAAACAAATATCAACACAGGTTTCCCCACACAACACCTTGTGGGTAGAACAATTCTAGGAGAGAGGACGGTTCTCACTCTTCCCCAGCTAGCCACCCGAATGACCAACCACAAATTCCCGTACTTGATATGCATACAGATATGACACTTCCTTGAACAGCCGAAGCCCCGACCTGACTGGTCCAGACAGACCACCCCTTTTAAGTCACTATGCCTGAAGACAGAACCCCAATCACATCTAATCTCTCACACATACGGCCTACTATTTGCCAAACCATAACCCCAAATCAAACCTAGCTTGTCAACATTGGGAACAAGACCTCTCCATGGATTTATCAGAGCAAGAATGGGAAAATATCTACACATGTATCCACAAGGGGACAGCGTTTACGCACAAGAGAATGCTTTTAAAATGTTTTCAAGATGGTACAAACCCCCACTCAGGATACACTGAATATTCCAATCACTTTCCCCTCAATGCTGGAGATGTGGGGAGACCTTTGCTCCCTTGCCATGCAGATGTTTTTTTTTTATTATATATATTTATTGGGTTTTATATTGCACATAAACATAAACATCAAAATAACAGACACAAACAGGAAATTTTCTCCAAAGTATAATAGATTTACTTTACCGTATTTAGCCCCTAACTATTTCTACACCACCTCCCCCCACCCCCTATTACACCCTCCCCGCTCCTTTCGCAAATCTACTCTACCATCCCCCTTCAACCTCACTTCATAATATTAATTTCACCATATTTCTTTGTTAACTTAATTTTTTCCATGCTTCTCACCTCTCTAAGAACCCCTCTCTTGTATCTTTGTAGCAATGTCTTAGATATTCCATATTACGTATCTCTTCTATTTTATCAAACCAATCGCCTATCTTTGGGCTCTCAACTTCTTTCCAATTTTTCGGAATCAAACTTTTTGCGGCATTGATCATGTGTATTATCATTGAGTTTTTATATTCCTTTATAGGAATATCTACTACATGAAATAAACGTGTCCAAGGTTCCTCTGGTAGAGCTATCTTGGTGAGCTCTTTGATATAGCTTAGTACTTCCTTCCGATAGGTCACTATCTTGGGGCATCCCCACCATATGTGGGCCATAGTTCCCACCTGCCTACACCTCTGCCAACACTCCATTGTCTGCCCCATTTGATACTTCCCTAGTTCTATACCACCTAGATATGCATTTGTAGTTAATTTCCATCATCTTGATGTTTACTGTTGATCCATGCACAAGTTTCAAGATTTTTCCCACTTCTTGGTTCCTTCCACGTTTCCCCAGTTCCTTCTCCCAGTTTTTTATGAATGTTGGCACCTCCACCTCCTCCACTTCCCTCAGAATTTTATATACTGTATTAGGGATATTTTCCCTCAAGTTTTTTCCATATTACGTAGGCGCGCAAATTATGTTAAATTCTCTCCTCCCCTTAGCGGGTGGGGAAGCGCCCCTACGAAATGCTTAAGCTGGAAGTACCGCCATTCATTTATATCCATCATTTTTTTTTGGTTTTTAATACTTGTAGAGTTTTTCCCCCTTGCATTATATCCCATAGTTGTACGTTTTCTTTTTTTATCCAATTCCCTCCCATAAAAATTTTCCCAGGTGCAAAATAATTATTTTCCTTTAGTGCTATCAGTGGTGAATTATATTTCTATTTACTTTTCTTATGCACATTATCCCAAATTTTTAATACTGTCCTTGTAAGTGTATGTGTATTGGCCCCCAGTGACCCATATTGTGGAGGTGTGCATATGTCCCTTCCTAACCCGTGTTAGCAATACTGCCTCATAGTATTTTTGAAAATCGGGTACATGGTTAATTCAGTGAAGATGTGCATCTCAACAAAATGGCGCTCTCTGGAGCCACCATCCGTGACCGAATATTTTGCATGAAAATAAAAAACTGCGGAAATGGGGGAACATATACACCAAGCAAAAAATACAACCCCTCCGAATTTGGGTAAATATGGGCATGTTGGCGAAATTATGTCACGACAGATGAATACTCGCAAATGAAAACCTGTAAAACGCACAAAGTTGCAGCCGGTGATAGAGGAAAGATTATAGAACTCTGACACCCCATTCCCCTTCCCTACCACTCTACTCCCAGAGCGTGTAACCTTCCCATCTCCCCAGTCCTCCAAAACACCTTCAGCCACCTCTTGCGATCTTCACTTCCTCTTAAATAATTGAAGTTTTCGGAAACCCGTACTCTAAACCTAGTACATTTAGACATTCATCATTTAACGTACTAAACGCAACCAGACAATCTCTGAAAAAACAGATGACATAGAGACTTAGCAGTTAGTTGACCGGCACCAATACAAAGAGAAGCTACCCCAGACACTACTAGAAGCTAACAATTACACTAAACAACCAAAACGAACAGTGAACTATTGTCTTGCGATGAAAAGTTCTGTCATATGTAAACTCTTGTTCTATTATATGTATACATTTCATTATACGCATAGAGCCAGATCCACATAGAAATGGATAGGCGCAGCGTATCAGAGATATGCTACGCCACCGTATCTTACCTGGCTTTAAGTCGAATCCTGGAAGAATTTGCGCCATAAGTTACGGCGGCGTAGTGTATTTCTGTCGGCGGAATTAAAATCGGCGATTAGGGGGCGTGATTCATTTAAATCAAGCGCGCCCCCGCGCAAAATGAACTGCGCATGCTCTGTTTCGAAATTCCCCCCGTGCATTGCGCAAAATGACGTCGCAATGACGTCATTTTTTAAAGTTAGACATGACTTACGTCCATCCCGATTCACTAACGACTTACGCAAAAAAAAAATTAAAATTTCGACGCGGGAACGACGGCCATACTTAACATGGCAAGTCTATCTATACGCTGCAAAATACCAGCTTTAACTATACGCCGGAAAAAGCCGACTAGAGACGACGTAAGAGAATGCGACGGCCGCGCGTACGCTCGTGGATCGTCGGAAAAAGCAAATTTGCATACCCGACACGGAAAACGACGCAAACTCCACCCAGCGGACACCGAAGTATTGCATCTACGATCCGAAGGCGTACGAAGCCAGATGCCGTCGTATCTTGGTTTGAGGATTCAAACTAAAGATACGACGCGGGAAATTTGAAAGTACGCCGGCGTATCAGTAGATACGCCGGCGTACTTTCTCTCTGGATCTGGCCCATTGTTTCTAAGGCGGCTGCATCCACACTTGTATTTGAATATGTTATGCCTTTGATAACCAAATAAAAATTATTATAAAAAACAAACAAAAAAACACAGGTTTCCCATGTCTATTTTATCTAGAAAGAAGAAGGGGCACCAGCGGTTCCCCATATGATCTGACATAGGGGTGTCTGGACTTGAAACTCTACAAATTATCAGAGGAAATTGAATATGTCCATATTTTGGCTGTGATATTATTATTTTGGAAGTTATGCAACATGCTGAAGTTTCAAAACCATCTTACTACACTGTCTGCACATTATGTGTATTGAGCTTTGTACAACAGGTATCTGTTGGTTCTCTGGATCTGGGAGGGTGACAGTTTTATTAGGATTTCCAGCCTTAGATTGTGGATTGGGTAATGGAAAAGTCTGTGTGTCTGATCAATGGATTGATAAGATCCTGGCCTCAGTCAACAGTTTGTGAATTGGACAACTTAAAGGAAAAGGTTTGGGCAAGGTCACTGTGGTGTGCCCTTCACTGGACAACATGGCCGGGATGAGCTGCACAATGGCAAAATATCTACTAACCACACAGCTATGCATTATCCCAGTACGCACGACCATTACAACCACCACAGTTTTTTTTTGTTGCTATATAAGTCAAAAAAAAAAAACATTTTAAAAAGACACATTTTTGAAGGTTTCTGTTATAAAGGTTTTGCAAATAATAATCGTCATTCATAAATGCAGGCCAAAATGTATTCTGTTACATTTCTTTGATGAAAAAGAAAACTGAATAGGTGCAAATGATTTAGTTTGCATGCAAGTTATAGAGTTTACAAACTATTGTATATACAGTATATTTGAACATTTATCAGACCTGATGTACTAACTGCCTATCTCATTTCTTAAGGCCCTAAAATGCCAGGACAGTACAAATATGCCCCAAATTACCCCTTTATGGTAAGTAGACAGTATAAGGTTTTTAGTAAGAGGCAAGGTGAGTTTTTCAAAGTTATTTTTTGCCAAAAGTCTTTGGAAAATGATAAAAGGAAATACAATGTTTTTTTTTTTTTTTTTTTTTTTAACGTTGTCATAACAAGTTCTAAATCTCACGCACAGCATAGACATATTTACAGATACACCCTAAAACACAGTCTGGATTCCAAATGCGTGAAATTTTCTCACAGCCTAGCCACATAGAAAGGCCCAAAATCCAAAGAGAACCTTAAAGTGGTTGTTAAGCCCCTCTAACCTGTATACACCATCAGCACTGCCTCCTATCATAGTATCCCCCTCTGTGTGCGATTTATAAAAAGAAATGCTGCAAATACCTAATTTCACAGCTGAGATTGCGATCACACGACCAGCCAACTTTCTCCTTTTCTCCTCTGAGAGATATAGCGGGTGGGGCTGAGATTCCTCTGCTGATGTCAGTCTGGAGGGGAGGAGGAGAGGTGGAGAGAGCTGGTTTGTCATGTGATTACAATCTCGTAAATGAGGTATTTACAGCATTTATATTTATAAATCATTCACAGAGGGGGACACTGCAATGGGGGCAGTGCAGATGGTGAATACAGGTCAGTGTTATGATAGCAGCAGGAAGGGGGAGGGGAGCAGATAGCAGATTTCTGATAACAGAGGCACGTAAACTGACCACAGTGTTTGGTCTCAGCAGCCATGATATACCGTTGGCAGTTTACAGAGAAACTGTCAGGACAAGCCAGGTTTTTTAGGTGTTACAGGGGGCCAAATTACAGAGGACAAGCACTGTGTCATATAACATGCTTTAAAAGAGCAAGATCAATTATTATTATTTTTTTTTGGGGGGGGGGTGGGAGTTAACAAACCCTTTAAGTCTTTCTATAAGCATAAATACCACTTCTAATTTCCTAACTACCTATCACATTTTCTAAGGCACTGGATCCCCAGGGTAATTGAAAACACCTACCAGGATAGTGGAAGCATCAACATTCTAGAAAGAAAATTAAGAAGGTATTTTCTAAGAGGTAGTCTTATGAAAATTGGCATATTTTTGCAAACATTTTTGGAAGATGTGGAAAGAAAATGAAAACTAGGAGCATTGGCTATGTTGACACTGGCACTAGTATGAAGGTGATCGGGACATTGGTGCTGGTATATACTGGTCTGGTGTCACTGCCGTCACAGACACTGGCTCTGTTGACACAAGCGTGGTGGTATACAGGTTTTATGGTGATCAGGACACAGGTACGGCAGTGATCAGAACGTTGGTATGGCAGTGATCAGAACATTGGTATGGCAGTGATCAGGATGCTGGAATGGCAGTGATCGCAACATTGGTGTGGCAGTAATCAGTGTGTGGTGGTGATCAGAACACTGGCATGGCGGTGATCAGGACACTGATGTGGCAGTGATCAAGAGGCTGGTGAGATGGTGATCAAGATGCTGTTGTTGTGGTGATCAGAAAGCTGGTGTGGAAGTTATAAGATGCAGCACTGGTGACACTAGGGAGGGTGTACAGGTTACTGGGGATTGCTACATTGTTTATTTACACTACACTGTGGACTAGTGATCAGGGAAACTGTGAGCTGGCTGGCACGGGTGTGTGTGTGTGTCACAAGTGTGACAGGCTGAAGATTATTCACTATACCTTCCTAATGGTTCTCTCTCCTCTCACAGACGATCTGTGTGCAAGGAGAGAGAACCAATGTTTACTTTCACTTTTCTACATATGTGATCATTGTGATAGAACACAATGATCACATGGTACAGGACCATTTTCATTGGTACTGTACCTGGTCATGGGACCACTGGATTTGTGGCTTGTGGGTGTGGGCTGTTGGTGCCGCATGAGTTGTATTTGCTGAGGACGTATGAGTAAGTTCACCCGCATTGGCAAAGTTCCTGTCTGGCTGTATATGTACAGTGTACAGGAGACAGGTAAATGCCTGGGGTTGCCCTGAACCACCTACCTATGAAATGGCACATTTGTAATGTATACAACCTACTACAGCAACACTAACATTTACAAAGAAAAACATGCAGTTTCAATTGTCAGTCAATTACAGCGTTTGGCTGTTACTATTTTTTACAGCCTTCAAAAGCACCCAGGGATTCCCTTTAAACTGCCTATATCGAACTTTTATACTAGATGAGGGTCTGGTATAAATGTTAATGGGGAACCCCCCTCGCAGAAAAATTGCATGGTTTTCCCCCTAAATTTCTAATCCTTGATGACCTGATGGCTGCATGTTCAATGAAAAAAACAGGAAATAAAAACATGAGATTCTCCCAAAAAAACATTCCAGATACTTATCCAAGCATGCAGCTCAGTAGAATAAGCATGCACCCCCTGAATCATACCAGGCCACATCCCCTCATGATGATGATGAACAGGGCCCTTTCCTCAACAACCTAGGTCAGTAGGGGGGTCTGTAGGCATGAGGCTTATCAGGATATTAAAACCCCTTTGAACAATAAGGGGGGGAGATACCACCCCCCCCCCCCATATGAATGAGTAAGGTACATATAGTACATCCACTTATTCACACAAAAAAAGTAAATTAACACTAACATGTTTTTTTCTTGTCCTTTATAAAAGGGGAGAGCCCAGTCAGAGTCATGATGACTTTGCCCAATCATGGCTCAGTGGTCATAGTCCCACCCCACACTATAAAAGTTTCTTTCCCACAGGAACCTTTTGCAGTGTGTTGTTAGAGTGGAGCAGGACTCAGCTTGCTACTAATGAGTTGCTGTTTTATTGTGACTCGGAGTGTAGCGTGTTAACGTAGCATTAGTGTAGTCTGAGTATAGTGTGTCAGTATAGTGTATGTATAGTGTAGTGTCACTGCAGTGTGTTAGTGCAGTGTTTAACACAGCATTACATAACATTTAGTGATGTATACAGTGCTGTATATACTCTTTTTTTTGGTTGCTCCATCTTCAGTTTTTTTTTTTTTTTGTGTCCCGTGCCTGCCCCCTTTTTTTAAATTGTCAGCTGCAATTTTTCTGTCTGCAACGCTGTTGTTCCCCCTTTTAAATTTTTTTATCGTTTTTACATTTCTGTCAGCGGGAGTCCTCATTTTAAAGTCCACCAAACACTACTTTTCATTGAATAAGATGCATCCAATTACACATTTCCCAGTATCTATTACATTTGGGTAATCATGTCTGGGAGGCCAACAAGGAGAGGCAGATGTTCGCATGCAACTATGAGAGGGCCAGAAGCGTCTGTGTCCACAGGCAAATATGGATGTGGTCCGTCTTCTGGCAGGGCCCATTTTTCTCTGTTTAGTAATGTTGTCTGTGCTATCCAACCACAGCAATCAGAGGAAGTGGTGGACTTGTTTACTAAACCATCCTCATCCTCTATCACTCAAGCTGACCTCCTGCTTCATCCATTGGCCCCTCCCTTCTCTGTTGTAAGACACTACTTTGTTTACTTACTACCATCATAGTATCGATTGGTCATCACAGTGAGTATGTGATAAAGAGCCACTCAAAACAGCTCTGTACACCTTGTCTGTAAATCAATCCATCTGATGATGGTTTGTTTTACAGTCAATATCAGGTGTATTGGCCACCATGGGGTGATTTCTGCAGTGCTGTTTATGAAGGGCACTGCAGAAATAATCATTCACTACTTTGCTATTTACAAATGTATGGTGGTTAATCTCTCATCATCAATCATGTGCAAAAAAACAATATTTTTTTTACTTTTTGCAATTGAGTGTTCACAGTGAACACAGCTTCACATTATTCACTAAGCTGAACACTCTTTATTCTTTTAGTTAATCGACAACAGAGATTGTCAACTTATTAAAATAAATGCTCAGATGGTAGTTGCTATGTAATGTATTTTGCTGCAATTTTTATTGTATTTATTATGTTTTTGTGTTGCTAATTATGAAAACTGCGAGGAAATTGAAAACATACAAAATCTGTAACATTATGTAATCTTTGTAATGTCATAAGTGCAATTTGTACTTTTAATAAAAAGTAAGGAAAATAACATTTGCAAGAATTTTCTTTGCCTTAAAAAAAAATTAACGCAAAGCAGTGTGTAAAAAAAAACATATATTGGATTTACAAAGCTCTGTCTGAGAAATAGTTTGAGGAGGGGGGTTTTGGTGGTAGGTTTTATGATGGTATAAGCTTAAACCAGTCATCAAAAGTGCAGATTTTATTCTGCAATTCCTTTTATAAATGTACTAAAAGTATGTTTCTAGCACAAAGCATGGTAAGGTTATTTACAAATAGACAAAAGGCTTTTTTATTGCAACATTACCAAAGAAAGATTAAACAAAATAAAAATAAATGTTTATATGAACATAAAAAATTAGCAATCTCTCCTCCCTGGATGCATATTGTGTTACTTTTTACCTTGATTTGATGGCTGTGGTCTGTGCTGCATGTGTACATCTCTAGTCACAAGTCTTCAATGTCCTGGCTGTGCCTGATCCCCATAGACATTCAAGTGTGCTGAGGCATGAATAACTCAGTATAACCTGATCGATACTTAAGACACAGCCCCATGGAAGTCTATGGACATTTAGTGCACAGGCAGGACCAGCACACTGAATTCTTTTTTTTTTTTTTTGTTGGTGCCATAACACAGTATGTGTATACGCATGCATGGCTTGTTGTTTTTGTGCTTTTATAACAGGCATGTCCAAAGTTTGGCCCACTAGCCAATAACGGCCCGTGTTCCGGGCCCACCTGGTTCCCAATGATCTTCCAGCACTGGGGCCACAAAAGCTATATAGGCTGGCTGCCTTGGAGGGGACATGGAGGAGGCGGTACGAGTGCCGTGCACACAGAAGTATTTCCGTTTACACAGCAGCCTCTGTAATAGGAAGTCCCATCTCCGGCGCTGCCATTGGACAACTGTTCTGTCCATCAAAGGAGGCGGGACTTTCTATTAAAGAGGCTGCTGAGAAAACAGGAGTTTTTCCTGTATGTAATCTTTTGGCGCTCGTCCCGCCCCCTCCCTGTCCCCTCCAAAGCTGCAGATGGATGGGCATCAATCAGGCTGCACTACTGGCTAAGGTGAGTCTGCATTCCGGGCAGTGGTGGATGCTGAATTCCTGGCAATGGTGAGTCTGCATTCCTGGCAATAGTGGGTGCTGCATTCCTGGCAATACTGGGTGCTGTACTCATGGCAATAATGGGTGCTGAATTCATGGCAATACTGGGTGTTGCATTCATGGCAATACTGGGTGCTGCATTTCTGGCAATACTGGGTGCTGCATTCATGGCAATGTGCATTCCTGGCAATGGTGGGTGCTGCATTCCTGGCAATGGTGAGTCTGCATTCCTGGCAATACTGGGTGCTGCATTCGTGGCAATGTGCATTCCTGGCAATGGTGGATGCTGCATTCCTGGCAATAGTGGGTGCTGCATTCCTGGCAATGGTGGGGCTGCATTCCGGGCAATGGTGAGTCCGCATTCCTGGCAATACTGGGTGCTGCATTCCTGACAATGGTGGGTGCTGCATTTCTGGCAATGGTGGGTGCTTCATTCCTGGCAATGGTGGGTGCTGCATTTGTGGCAATACTGGGTGCTACATTCCTGGCAATATTGGATGCTGCATTCCTGGCAATGGGGGTGCTGAATTCCTGGCAATACTGGGTGCTGCATTCATGGCAAGGGTGGGTGCTGCATTCCTGGCAATGGTGGGTGCTGCATTTCTGGCAATGGGGGTGCTGAATCCCTGACAATACTGGGTGCTGCATTCATGGCAATACTGGGTGCTGCATTCATGGCAATGGTGGGTGCTGCATTCCTGGCAATGGTGGGTGTTAAGCAAACATCCTATGCCACAAAGGAGTTGTACAAATATGGTTCAACAGTAATACTTTATTGACAGTAAAAAAAAAATGGGAGAAAAACAAATTGCCCATCAGTGCCCAGACCAAATGCATCAGAGGAAGAGCAACAAGAGCATGATTGCACTATATGTTATGATGCTGGTTGTTAAGATTTTGAAACAAAATGAGTAGCATGTGACCTTAATGTCTGTTTTTCATTAAAAAAAAAAATCAATAAACAATTGATATTTTGATATACAATTGAACTGTCTTGGTCTCATGTGAAGTGCCAGTAAAGTCCATCATTGTCAAGACTTGGTCTTGCATTTTTTTTTTGTCTATAGATGTACTGTAAGCAGAGTAGTAAATTGTAGGTTGGCCAATTTTCTACTATAACAAGGGTCTAAAACAGGGGTCTCCAACTCAAATTACCTGAGGGCCACAAGACAAGTTTTCATATGCCATGGGGGGCCACATGCAAACTTTCAAACTTCAAAAACAACAGTACTGGTGTCAGCGAACACATTATTACCACCAGCACTGGTGTAAGTCAGGGTTTGACAAATTTGCTTGGAATCTAGGAGCCAGCTAAAAAAGTTAGGAGCCAGAAAACGCACCCCGTCCCGACGAGCTTGCGCGCAGAAGCGAACACATACGTGAGCAGCGCCTGCATATGTAAACGGTGTTCAAACCACACATGTGAGGTATCATCGCGATTGGTAGAGTGAGAGCAATAATTCTAGCTCCTCTGTAACTTAAAACATGCAACCTGTAGATTTTTTTAAACGTCGCCTATGAAGATTTTAAAGGGTAAAAAAGTTTGTCGGCATTCCACAAGCGGACACAATTTTGAAGCGTGACATGTTGGGTATGAATTTACTCGGCGTAACATTATCTTTCATAATATTAAAAAAAACGGGGATAACTTTACTGTTGTCTTATTTTTTAATTTAAAAAAGTGTAATTTTTTCCCAAAAAAGTGCGCTTGTAAGACCGCTGCGCAAATACGGCGTAACAGAAAGTATTGCAACGATCGCTATTTTATTCTCTAGGGTGTTAGGATAAAAAATATATATAATGTTTGGGGGTTCTAATTAGAGGGAAGAATATGGCAGTGAAAATAGTGTAAAATGACATTAGAATTGCTGTTTAACTTGTAATGCTTAACTTGTAATACCAACGGCCACCACCAGATGGCGCCAGCTCACATCTGGTGGTAATAACTTGTAATACCAATGGCTCACCACCAGATGGCGCCAGCTCCAGATGGCGCTTTTTTTTTGCTCCCCTCACTTCCACCCTGCCTGAGGGCCATTTATAACTGGTCCGCGGGCCGCAAATGGCCCGCGGGCCGGTACTTTGAGACCACTGGTCTAAAAGCATGCATCTTTCCAGTAAGTATTTCCCAGCTTAATTTCTGACCTGTCCCAGTTAGCCAGTAAGACAGCCAGCCAGTCCGTGGGTATTTTTTCTGCCATCAATTAGACCAAATTCTATATCTCTTAAACTGCATACACACTATACAATTTTCTTTAGATTTTTTCCTTTAAATTTCCCAAAACCATATAATATGAGGTCAAACCTTAACACTTTCAGTTTGTTTGCAATCAGGCAGGCCCTTGAAAGACATGGTTTTGGTAAATCAAACAACAAAAGTTGTACAGTGTGTATCCAGCTTTAGTCCCACTTTAATCTGTGAGTTAAATCCTGTCTGAAGAATGGAAAACCTTTTTCAAAAAACTTTTAGAATAGAGAGTTTAAGAAAGGAAAATGTGCTTCATAACAGTAAATGTATTTTATTTTAGAAGGAAAGAGGATTTTTTTTTCAAGAGAAATGGCTAGCAAAAATGTAACACTGTTCTTATTTTCATAAATATGTATTTTTAAAATTGCTTTCCAATTTACCTAATTTCAATACCTCTTTAAAGTCATTGTGAAAAATGTGACCATAAAGATGTTTAGTAAAATGTACTTCGACGTTTCTTGTGGATCTTAATGAGAAGATCACAATGTTATAGTAGTTTTCTTGTGATTCCTGCCCAAACATTGCACACATAATCTATGGCTTTAAAGAGTAATGCCTAGTACTCACGTACGGGTTTTCCGGCTGAAAACCAAGAACCTTGCTCAGTTACTTTGTCCCCCTACACACGGCCGGGTTTCCCGACAGGAAAACTGCCATGAGAGCTTTGGTCGGGAAACCCGGCCGTGTGTATGCTTCCCCGCAGTCTTTTCCCATAGGAAAACTGCTGGCTTAAAAACCGCTGGGAATCCCGGCAGGAAAAAAGAGAGCTGGTTCTCTGTCAGGAAAACTGCAATGGAGCATACACAAGGCCGGGATTCCCGGACAAAGGCTTTTTAATGGCAGTTTTCCCGACGGGAAACCCGTACGTGTGTACGAGGCATAAAGGTTTAGAAACGTGTGATTGCTCAGATTTTACCCCTTCCTCTGCAAATCTGGGTGCTGACCAAACCATGTTCCATAAATAAGAAGGCCAGTATGGTGGCCTGAGTTTATGGGAGGAGCCCGGAGGGTATTTAAGCAGCCCACTCACACATGCTCTTTGTCGGTTCAGTGTGCAGTACTACACGTCACTGGGCCGACTCTTCCCAGCTCACCTCATGTGCGTGAGTCTGCGCATTCAATCGCATTCGACATCGCAAGCGCTTTGCGGCTTTTTCCTTCATGGTCTTCGCCGGCGGTTCCCGCTTACTGTCGCAGGTAGGCTTCAAACCTTTTCGTATCTTGTGCAATCTTACAATTCGTTATCTTACAATTCGTTATGCTTCCTATCCTGCATCCCTTTTGGGAAAAAATCTGCCTGAGTTACTTTTGCTTATGATCCAACATCATTTGGCTCAGGCGTAATACATTTGCAACTTCCTTCTGCCAAACATACGATTCATTTGTAAATCCATTTGGAGATTGACATGTGTTTGTATGGGTTCTTTGGCAGATTGAGGTGGTAATTGGACTCACATGGTGCCTTCTCTGCACTTGATTAGCCTGGGGGGATGGGTGGTTGGTAGGTGTTCGGTTTCAAAGCAAGGGGTAGCATACACTCTACAACCAATTCGTATCAGATTTGTTCAATACTCCTTACTATCAATTCGTATCGGATTCATTTCATGCATTTTACAACCATTTTGTATCACATACATTGCATACTTTCTACCGTTGTCATTCATTGTTTCCCCCATGTCGTGTGTTTTAGTTCCCGCAGCGGAACTTACGAATTGCTTGTACACGGCTCTTCTCTCTCATTTATTTACCAAAGTTATTGCCTGTGCGTCATGCATGGCGCCACACCACACTCTTGGGATGTGTTGCACATCCACTCCAGTCCAAAGCAAACCCAGTTCACTGTCCCAGGTAGGATTCGTTAGCTTGTTTGTCATGTCAAATTTGTGGCCACTCATGGTGTCACCTGTACCATATGTTTGGTTCCCGCAGTGGAGCTTACAAAGCATTGATACGCACTTCTCGCGTTCTATTTTCTACACCAAACCTCGTTGTTTTGCCCCATGCACGGCATCACGCTATACGTTCCCGACATGTTTCACTCCAGCCACAGTCCGCCGCAAACTCACCCGCATGGCCCACTGTCGCAAGTAAGATTTGTTATTACATTCTTTATGTTCTATCAATTTGCTACCATTCGTTGTCTCCCATATCGTTCATTAGTGGCCCCTATGGAACCTACGATTCAAACAGGCGTTGTCCTTCTACCTTATACTGCTTGCTTAAGGTACAAACAAACCAGGTGTTTCTATCCTTTCTCAGTAACCCAATTCTTATTGATTGAGACCTTGCAACCATGCAAATCATCTCAGCAGTCTGATACCCTTGCTGAGACCCTTGCAACACATGACCCTTACAAAATGCAAAAAAAAAAAAAAAAAAAAAACGCAAAAAGGAAAAAAACTATTGCCACCACGTAATCTCAGCCCAGCAACCTGACACCTGTTGAGACCGTTGCAACGATGCAAAATTCGTCTCCACAGCCTGACACCCTTGTTAAGACCCTTGCAAACGCAATACCGTCTTAGCAGCCCCACACTCATCGAGACTCTTGCAACCACACTAAATCGTCTCAGCAGCCTGACACCCTTGTTAAGACCCTTGCAACACATGACCCTTACAAAACGCAAAAAAAAAAAAAAAAACGCAAAAAAAAAAAATTAAATAAAAAACGCAAAAAAAAAAAAAAAGCAAAAAGAAATATAAAAGTGCAGAAAAAAAAATGCCACCACACAATCTCAGCCCCGCAACTTGACACCTGTTGAGACTGTTGCAACGACGCAAAATTCGTCTTCGCAGCCTGACACCCTTGTTGAGACCCTTGCAAACGCAATACCGTCTCAGCAGCCCCACAATCATGGAGACTCTTGCAAGCACAGAAAATTGTCTCAGCAGCCTGACACCCTTGCAAACGCAATACCGTCTCAGCAGCCCCACACTCATGGAGACTCTTGCAAGCACGCAAAATTCGTCTTCGCAGCCTGACACCTTTGTTGAGACCCTTGCAAACGCAATACCGTGTCAGCAGCCCCACACTCATGGAGACTCTTGCAAGCACACAAAATTGTCTCAGCAGCCTGACACCCTTGTTAAGACCCTTGCAACACATGACCCTTACAAAACGCAAAAAAAAAAAAAAAAATAATTATGCAAAAGAAAAAAAAAAAAGCAGAAAAAAAAAAAATTGTCACCACACAATCTCGGCCCAGCAACCTGACACCTGTTGAGACCATTGCAACCATGCAAAATCGTCTCAGCAGCCTCACACCATTGTTGAGATCCTTGCAAACGCAATACCGTCTCAGCAGCCCTACACTCATCAAGACTCTTGCAACCACACAATACCATCTCAGTAGCCTCACACCATTGTTGAGACCCTCGCAAACGCAATACCGTCTCAGCAGCCCTACACTCATCAAGACCCTTGCAACCACGCAATACCGTCTCAGCAGCCTTACACCATAGTTCAGACCCTTGCAAACGCAATACCGTCTCAGCAGCCCCACACTCATCAAGGCCCTTGCAACCACGGAATACCGTCTCAGCAGCCTCACACCATAGTTCAGACCCTTGCAAACACAATACCGTCTCAGCAGCCCCACACTCATCAAGACTCTTGCAACCACGCAATAACGTCTCAGCAGCCTCACACCATTGTTGAGGCCCTTGCAAACACAATACCGTCTCAGCAGCGCCACACTCATCGAGACCCTTGCAACCACGCAATACTGTCTTGAGCAACCTCCCACTCGTCAAAGACCTTTGTGACCATACAGTCTCGCCCCAGCAACCTGGCATAAAAAAATGGGTTCAGACGGATGTTCAGAGGCATTCGAAACGCATTCTAAACGCCAATGCCTGTAACAGCTTGTAAACACTGCCAGATGCGGTAACTCATGTTTACCAGCGTTTCATTCACAGTCGTTTTCATAAAAAAAATTAAAATAATGGGGAATATTGTCTCAGCAACTTGACACTCATTTGAGACCCTTGCTAAATGTAATATCATCTCAGCTACCTCACACCCGTCTAGACCTTTGCAACCACACAATCTCATCTCAGCAACCTGACACCCGTTCAGACCTTTGCAGCCATACAAAGTCATCTTCGCAACCTGACACTCATTTGAGACCATTGCAAAACGCAACATCGTCTCAGCAACCCCTCACTTGTTGAGACCTGTGCAACCACACCATGCCATCTCAAAACAAACCTCATAATCATCGAGACCTTTGCAACCACGCAATATCGTCTCAGCAAACCAGACAGACCCTTGCAACCACCAATACCATCAAACCTTCATACTCAAGGCCCCTGCCACCACACAATATCGTCCCAGCAACCTGACACTCACTGACACCCTTGCAACCGCACAATATTGTCTGCAGTAGTATAAAACACTTAGCGGCACGCACCTACGTGCAAACCCGAATACAAACTAAACTTGCAAACACACCTCAGTGACAAACAATCAGCCACACAAACACACAGTGGCACCCAGTTGGCCATTCATCTTCAGTGGCACGCGGGCCACTCATCTTTTCTCAGTTTTTTCCCTGCGGTTAGTTCAGGTTTTCATCCAGCACCAGCGAGTGCACGTTGGCCTGCGAGTGCACGTTGGCCTGCGAGTGCATGTATATCGTCTTGTTGAGCACCTGTGTATTGTCTTGATTTTCTCACACCAATGCAAGATCCAGTCCAAGTTCTCAAACTAGACCAAGCATCAGTAGCAGACTTAGCTATGTGGGACAACTTCCCCACCTGATAGAACATCATTTCAATCTTCATCCCGGCAGTGTCAGCCGAGCCACCAAAGGCTTTTGCAGCCATTTTTAGGCCACCACTGGTTCTCCAAAACTTGGCCCCCAGAAATTCTCTTAAATTTTTGCTTCACCCAGTCTTCATCACGCCTCGTGCTGCACCCCATCGTGGCAGCTGCCCAGGTCTGGGACCACACTTGAACAGGACAGACACTGTTCTTCACCACAGACAATCAGGCCACAGCCGACATCATCAATTAGGATAGATCTAAGTCACTCCCCATCACTTCCTGCGCAGGCTCGCGCAGCTGTCACTCCGTCACCAGTTAATATCTTATGTAGACCTTTTTCAGGCAAATGCAAAAAGCAGCTGATGCGCTTTCCTATTCCAACCTTGGAATGGATGTTTTTTCCAGCAAGAGCCTGGAGCCGACCCAACAACTATCCCTCTCCCACCATGGACATTGCTGACGATGGACTGAAGTCGCATCTCGCCAACGCAATCCAACTTATTAACCACTCCTTGGCACGCAACACACTGAAGGCCTATCGCACTGCTTGGAACACTAATCGCAAATTTTTGGCCCCTTGCCCCGGAGCAGCAATAGGCAACGTTGGACACATCCTAGCCTTCATATCGTATTGCCACATGCAGCTGACCATTTCTCAATACTATCACGCCATATCTAGATGGCATCCAGCATTTCCTGTCCCTGCAGGACCCCAGTAAACCGTCAGTATTCTCGAGCCCATGCAGTCATGCAGTCAAGTCCCTCCTACAGGGCATACAGAAGCACCAACCTGTAGTCAGTGGCAAGCGCCTACCTTTCAAGAGTCCCCTCTTTAGGGACATGTCTGAAATCCTTACTCGTTCCCTGTTTAGGGCTTTGCCCAGTCTAGTCACCCAACAGCCATCTACCAGGCCTTCTACGGTTCCCTACAACCTAGTGAATTTAGTCAGCGGCTCCGGCAGTCACACACTGCTTCGACGCCACCTGACTCGCTTTCGAACCACTACACTCTCACAGTCTGCAAACGCAACAAACAGGCCCCTGGGGTTGACATCAACCTGTTTCAGACTGACAACGCCTGACGCCCAGTGACAGTGCTCGACCCACTACTGCTCCATCTACCCAGCCAATCTGATGGTAGCTCGTTGCTACCCTTTCTAAACCAGCACGAGTGGCAGCCAGTGTGTCAAGCATGTCAGAATCCTCCTAAGTAACTTGGGCTTCAAACCCCAGTCAGTTCTCTGGACATTCTTTCCGAATTGGAGCAGCCTCAATTGCCTCCCAACAGGGAGTACCAGACTACATAATCAAAATACCAGGCTGATGGAAGTCTCCTTGTTTTGCCACATACATCCTAAATCCTGATGAAGGAATGGCTCAATAAATACAAGAAATCAATATAAACTATTTCCCTATCTGAGTCTTTTGCCCCCTTTTCTTGGCATACTGACCAGACCACCAAGGCACACTTCAGGTCTATTTATGTTGTAAGACTTGTCGCGTGTTTATGTGATCCACATCTCTCTCGGTCAGAGGGTAACGACCATAAATAAGAAGGCCAGTATGGTGGCCTGAGTTTATGGGAGGAGCCCGGAGGGTATTTAAGCAGCCCACTCACACATGCTCTTTGTCGGTTCAGTGTGCAGTACTACACGTCACTGGGCCGACTCTTCCCAGCTCACCTCATGTCCGTGAGTCTGCGCATTCAATCGCATTCGACACCCTCCCGCCCTTCCCTTTATCAGGGCACTTCTCAGCATATCGTTCTTCAATTAACTACCCATTACTTACCTTGGGTATGCCCCCTTTTCTTGGCATACTGACCAGACCACCAAGGCACACTTCAGGTCTATTTATGTTGTAAGACTTGTCGCGTGTTTATGTGATCCACATCTCTCTCGGTCAGAGGGTAACGACCATAAATCATATATATATCATAAACTGAGTTTTTAAAAATAACAGGTTTAATTTTACAGTATTAGAAGAATGACTAGAAGATAACAAATTCACAGATCAGAAGTAGGAAATACAAGGAAAACTACTGACACCACAGACAACAAGATGCCCCAAACTCCTCCTCCTGGGAGTCTTACATCATCTCTTCTAGACTGGAGACTTCACAGAAGATCAGGGATGCTGACTGCAACCTGTCCAACCCCTAATGAGTTCTGTTTCTGTGTTATTCTCACAGTTACCAAGATTGTCTATGTTTAATTTGATTCAACAATCTACCTAGCGGGAGTCCACAACCATTACCAGGCCCCTTAACAGCTGCATAGTCTGCTATGGAACTAAAGGAAAGATACATGCAGCTGGGGAAGACAGCTGCTGTTGGTTTGCCCTGCTTTGGTTTAGCAATGTGTGGTTAGTATGCAGCAACAATGTCATTTCCTAAATGGAGCTCTCTTTGGGTAAGTCAATATTTCCTAAAGAACTTAGGTTCAGGACAGTTTTTAAAAAAAATATTCCTTTAAAAACTGAATTATATGATCCAATGGGAGCAGGATCTTCAGGAAACCCTTGACCTTGAAGAGTGGCACGCGTTGTCTGAGACTGCATCTCGATCGCTAATAAATACCTCCATTATAGAGGCTAACTACAAGGTTTTACTGAGATGGTTTATGGTACTGGCCAGATTGGCCACCTTTGTGCCAGGATCCACCCCGGAGTGCTTTAGGGGATGTGGCCAGGAGGGAACCACCTATCATATATGGTGGACATGCCCTAAGGTCAGGAGGTTTTGGATCAGGGTGTACAATTTTATCTAAACCCTTACCCAGATTACCTGAATCCACAAAACACGCACTCCTGGGTGGCAGGGTAGCTGAAGCATCCAGATTCCAAAGATGGCTCCTCACATTTATATTCATATCAGCCAAAATAACTATAGCTAGAAATTGGAGGTCTGCAGCTCTGCCATTTGACCAACTAAAACATAAACTCTCATGGGTTATGTTGAATGAACGGATAACAGCTCTTGTACAAGATAAGATGAAGTTGTTCCACAAAGTTTGGGACCCATGGATCAGATATTTGACAAATGATCCCAGAACGATCATTACTTAGATGCAGTCCTGTGGATTGCTGAGCTGGGCACGGAGCCACAGTTCTTACCCCCCTCCTCCTCCTCCCTCCCAATTTTTCCTTGCTCTTTTTTCTTTCAGTGTTGTTTCTTCTCTTCTCTTTGTTCTAACCCTCTTTACTATTTTTAAGGTTTGGTTTTAATTTTTGTCTTTAGTCTGCTCACCTTCGGTGACACCTAGCCCTGTAGGGGCGTGAGGGGGCCCCTCCGTGACCGGAGGTGCTGGATACCCCCTGATAAATGGGCAGGGAGATGGTTCTTCAGGGTATATTATGGGACATGGTAAAAATAGCATAGCATATTGTGCAACAGGACTGCGAAAATGCACCATGCAAGCTATGTGAGGAGGTTTCCTCAAGTATACGGGTATACTGATATGTCATCCTGATAATGTAGTATATTTCATAATGAAGAGACAAAGATTTTTGTTTGTAAAACTGTAAAACATTAAAAAAAATGATTGAAACTTAAAAGCATTCCTTTACTGGGTCGATTGTGTTCCTTAGATTGTCATGATGAAACAGAACTTTTGTTTAATTAATGGCTGGCCAGAGGTTTTGTGACAAAATGTCTTGACATTTGTAGGTGTTATATTTTCCCTTTTTATTGGTTAGGACTTTCACTGTGGCTGATCCTGTGATATGTTATGGCCACCATGTGGTACTGGGATCTTTGGTTGATGCAGTTGGCACAGTGGTGTAGTGGGTAGCACTCTCATCTAGCAGTAAAAAGGGTGGCTGGTTTGAATCCCAACCATGACACTGCCTGCCTGGAGTTTGCATGTTCTCCCTGTGCTTCCGTAGGTTTCCTCCAGGTACTCCCTCTACACTCCAAAGACATGCTGGTAGGTTCATTGGCTTCTGTCTAAATTGGCCCCAGTATATGAATGTAGCTCCATCAGGGTAGGGACTGATGTGAATGTACAATGTGTATGTAAAACGCTGCGTAAATTGACGGCGCTATATAAGTACCTTAAATAATAATGAGCTATTTTGTTTGTGCAAAAAGCATAATTTTCATAAAGTATCATTGTCACATGTAAAATGGCTTTGAAAGATTCAATGGGTCCTAATAAGTTTGTAGTACAAGCTTAGAGGGAGCTCAGAGATGGCTTTTGATTCCACTTCTTAGGCCTAGTACACACAAGAGGATTTATCCGCGGATACGGTCCAACGGACCGTTTCCGCAGATAAATCCTCTAGAGGATTTCCACGGATTTGGATCCGATGGAGTGTACTCACCATAGGATCGAAATCCGCGCCGAAAACCCATCGCGATGACGTGTCGCACCGTCGCCGCGATGATGACGCGGCGACGTGCGCGACGCGGTCATATAATGAATTCCACGCATGCGTCGAATCATTACGACGCATGCGGGGGATCCATTCGGACGGATTGATGGAGCATACACACGGTCAGAATTTCTGATGAAAAGCTCACATCAGACTTTTGCTGGTGGAATTTCTATTTGTGTGTATGGGGCATAAGAAGGAGGTAACTAAAAACCAAGAACAATAATTCACTAACTGTAATGTATCTCTGCTGGATTGTTAGCTTGAGGATAGAAATAAAATGCATCTACCATAGCTAAGAACTTGACTGCATTGCTGGTTTTAGGTTTAGATAATTTTTAAGCTGTTATCTTTAATATTCTCTATCCTGACTAAGCTAACTTCCTATTGTGGAAAAATACAATAGGCCAAAAAACTGGTAAACTGTAATTTATTAAACTTTTGTTGTTGTGTTTAAGGGCCAGTTCACACCAGACACATTTCCGTTCAGTTCCATGTGCATTTTTTCTGCACTAAAAATGCATGCACAGTGTTTTCCATGTATTCCAATGGCTCTAGTTCACACCATGCAGTCAGTTTCCGGTCAGTTTGCATGGTGTGGACTAGAGCCAACTAGAGCCCTTGGAATACATGGAAAACACTGTGTATGCATTTTGTGCAGAAAAAAAGCACACAGAACTGAACGGAACTGCGTCTGGTGTGAACTGTCCCTAAATGTTTGTGAATAAATAAGGTTTCACAAACTATCTGCATGCTTGAGAAGATGGGGGCTTTGAAAGACTCATTCTCGATATGCAGAGCCTAGTGCCAGATATGATAAAACTCCTGTGCACATGTACAAAAGGTACATTATCAGTGGCCATCCAATGGCAGAAGAGTAGCACCACAGGACCCAGAAGAAGTGGCAGGGAAGATGACAACAGTGTCAGACAAAGTGGTGATCACAGTCCTGGCCTGTAACATGCTAAAATAGGTGCACACAAAGAGGTAAGTGTGTCAGAATGTGCAAGTTCATCACATGTGTAGAAGAGAATCACATGTTTTCCCATACCTGGAAATACTAGGTCTTATGCCGCGTACACACGATCATTTTTCAGCATGATAAAAACGAAGTTTTTCAGCATGTAGAAAAAACGAAGTTTTTCCAACTTCATCATTAAAACGACGTTGCCCACACACCATCGTTTTTTAAAAATGCTCTAGCAAAGAGCGGTGACATACAACATGTACGATGGCACTATAAAGGGGAAATTCCATGCGGATGACGCCACCCTTGGGGCTGCTTTAGCTGATTCCGTTGTTAGTAAAAGACGATTTGCGCTTTTCCGTCTGTTACAGCGTGATGAATGTGCTTACTCCATTATGAACAGTAGTTTTACCAGAACGAGCGCTCCCGTCTCATAACTTGCTTCTGAGCATGTGCGGGTTTTTAACGTCTTTTTAGCCCACACACGATCATTTTTTTACAACCCAAAAAACTACATTGTTTAAAACAACGTTAAAAAATGCAGCATGTTCGAGAAAAAAAAATTGTCGTTTTTCAGAACGATCATTTTAAATGAAGTTTTTTTTAAAAAATACATTTTTTTCATGCTGAAAAATGATCCTGTGTATGCAGCATTAGATCTCAACTCCAACAGGCAAATGAAGCTGTGGGGAATAAAAAGAAGGCCAGTATAAGCATTAGGTGGTGGGCGGGGGGCAAAACACAGGTACATTTTCAGCAGCAGTTCCGTTTGTTTTTTTTATGAGAAGGATGCAAGTACAGGTTCTAGAGTGAGATAAAATAAGATAACTATATGCAATAATCTTATATTTTTAACAGCTTACTGGAATGTGAATCCCTATTTTTATTTCTTCTTGATGTATTCTGTTACATACTACTTGAGCGGAGCAATGTACTAAATAATACAAATAAACTGGAAACAATAAAAATAAATTTGAAACCTGAATAGATTTTTGTTGGCTAAAGGTACATTAGAAATAAAACATTTTAGATATATAGGGAGTATAGCTTACCTACTACAGAGTAGTTAATTTCTCCAATTATTATTGCCTTGGAGCACTAATCTATCCCGCTCCCCCGTCTGCAATTGGGTGGTCCTGAAACACATCTGGTGGTCATGCTGGAACACACACCTTACTGGCACTCACACATAGCAATACTCTTTAAAATGCCAATACTAAGGAGCATGATCAGTAATGTAGCAAACAGAGAGAAAGTTATACAGCACAGTCTTTAGAAAGTGCGCTTCTACTGCCCTGCTACTGTATCTGTATAGCAGCAAGTATGCTTATTCTTCATAGACTCAGATGAAGGTAAATCTAATTTTAACACAGTTGCCTTTTTTTTTACTGAATACTTTCTTACTGAGAGCTTTCAGCCTGGAATTGCTCTATAATGGGTTGAAACTGCAGACTTTTTAATCTGACATTGACCCCTACACACATGGAAAAAACACACATGGAAAAGCATTTAAAAACTGGACATTTTCTGGAGCAATAGATGCCTCTACATCTAGCATCCTGGTTATATGGCCCTTTCCAATAAAGAGAGAAAGCAGAATAAAATTGAGTTACTTAAAAAATATATTTTTTTTATTTAGTCAATATAAAACCACTCTTTTATATCTTTTTTTACAAATAACATCAAAACTTAAAACATTATGAGCTGTTTTGTCAGAGTTAAACTTGTATGATATATTCAGACAGTGGCACTAATATGATTCCTCTGAACTGCATGGCATATGTAATATGGAATTTTCCCTTTGATATAGGACAATGGTGTCTTTTTATTAAGAGAGCCATGCAGAGACACAACATTTTATGAGTAACAGAGTATCTTTTGTATCCCCGTTATCATAAATGAGAACCACCAAATAAGTGACTGTAACAGACACAGTACAAAAGACAATGCAAGGCAAAAGTGAAGGCTTTGTCATGGAAGATTCCAGAGAGCATTTAAAGGTTGTGTTGTGACCTCCATTTAATCTTTTTAGAACACTACATTAATTTATTCCATCACTGTGACAATAATTTATTGCTGCTTATTTAGAATAGAAAGACATAATGGTCGCATAATCTAAAACAATGTCTATAGCTTGATTGTAGTGTTTGCCTTAAATATAAAACTGTTGAAAAGGAAAAAGCTCATAGAGTAATGTACTTTGTACCTTTTCCCTGTTTTATTTATTACCTGCAGAAAATGCAGTAGGTTTATTAGAACAAGAAAATAAAATAAGGCTTCGTTCACACTGGTGCCCTTTTGCCACACTTTTTAAGGGCACCAAAATGAAAATAAATCCTATGTAACTGTTCACTCCACAGATCAGCTGTGCTTTGACATACAGACAGTGGGGTAATATGGCACACTCTGGATTTGACAGTGTTGTTACATATAAATGGATATGGGGTGGATTATAAAGGGGCAATAAGACAAGTCCTTAAAATTAAGTCCATGTAAGGATAGTTTTTAAGCTGTTTTCAGGAGGCTGCCAGTTCAACAGTTTTAGAAGGCAAAAAACTCTGGAATATAAGAAGGAAAAAGTGCAGCGCCCTCTAAGTGTAAACAATAGATGAATACACTCACAAAAGAGTAGTATGTTCAGGCATGGGATAGGGTTCATCCGCTCTGACTTCTGGGTGATCGCTGGCGTCACTGGCTTGGATGTTAGTCTACGAGCTGTGTTTTGAAAAGTCCTGTATGCTGCATCGTTGGTAACCGTTATGAGAGAAATATATATATATATATATATATATATATATATATATATATATATATATATATATATATATATATATATATATATTTTATCATTTTATTTTGGGACTATAGGAGTTTTCTAACCAAGATAGAGACATGGCCCTATTAATGTTTAACACAATTTAAAACAGGTCAAGGGACAGTGTCAGCTTAAGTTCAATATACCAAAAGGCAGAAACTGAACCAATTCAGTCTGTAAACAAACTTGCTTGCAGAGTATCTCTGGACAATGGAGTTTCTGTTATCTATACACACCTGAAATGCAGTAGGATCTCTTATTTCCTAGAGGGTTATCACAATGAACCAGATGGACAAGAAAACAAAATCCTTGTCTAGGGAGAAGTCCACTGCATCATGTTAAGCCTCGTACACACGACCGAGTTTCTCGGCAAAAACCAGCAAGAAACTTACTGGGTTTTTTTTTTGCCGAGGAAACCGGTCGTGTGTACACTTTTAGATGAGGAAACTGTCGAGGATCTCGCCGAGCCAAAAGAGAGCATGTCTTCTTTTTCCTCGACAGGAATGGGGAAATTTGGCTCGCCGAGATCCTCGACAGCCAGACAAGGAACTCGACGAGCAAAACTATGTGTTTCACCCGTCGAGTTTCTCGGTCGTGTGTACGAAGCTTAACTTGTGGACAAAACCATGAACAGCCTGGAGATAAAGACAAGACAAGACCTCACTCATGGAAGTGAACTTGATTTCCTTAGCTCAAAGTATTTAGATAATATACTGTATTTATTGGCGTATAAAACTCACTTTTTTACCCTGAAAATAGAGGGTAAACTGTGCCTGCGTGTTATACGCAGGGGGCTGTGGAAAGTTTTTTTCCTGAAACTTCCGTCTTAAAGTTAGGGTGCGTGTTATACGCCGATAAATACAGGAAAGTCAGTTCATAGGCTGTATATTGCAAGTCATAAGGTTGAGCCCTTATGAGACTTAATACATATATCTATCTATGTAAAATGAGGGAAACTAATGCGCAAACCAACCTGGGGTAATGACAATGTAACTAAGTAAATAAAACTAAAAAATAGCAGCAGCCAGCTGATATGTGTTTACACACTAAGAGCAATAATAAAACAAAAGGAGGGTACGTGGGGCTTACTAAATCTCGTAAGGAATCAATAAAAGTGCAATTAAGTATGTAGAATAAATAGCAAAGGATAATCCTAAAAACAAAATTCCAAAGTGCCAATAAACAAGTGCAAAATAGGCAAAAAATATGGTAATGCAATGCAATACAGTGCAAAAGGTGTGCAAAAATATGTAAAACGAGTCCTTGTGCAATATATATATATATATATATATATATATATATATATATATATACTGTATGTGCAATATATATAGTAGGTGCCAAGCAGTTCTAAAGTACAATCCAACAAAATAAATTCCAAGCAGAAAAAATTCTGTGCAAAAAGGCCAAATTTCTGTGCTAAAAAAATCCTTGGCAATCCACAACGTTTAATAACAGGATAGTTTGTTGATAATAAAAACGTAAAATTCTGTAGAATAAATCCAGCAAAAAATACAGCATGCAAAATGTAAACACAGGCAGACTTCCGGACACGGATGCGACCAGAAGTGATGTCACCACGGCTCCTCCTCCTGACGCTTTGCGTGACTGTCTACGTCACTTTCTCAAAGGATCATCCTTTGAGAAAGTGACGTAGACAGTCACGCAACACGTGCACACGTATTTTTATGTACCATAACGCGGGCACATTTTCAGCAAGGATAACTTACCACAAATTTGAGGCAATGTTGAATTGTAAGTCTGTTAACTTACTGCACATTTGCCCTGGCAAGTTATACACATGCAGAGCACTTGAAGCTCAAGTTCTAGTTGACACTTTTCCAATTTGTAGCAAATGTGCATGGTAAGTCTCTAGCAAAAGCAAAGTTGCAGTGATGAGTTTACAGCAGGAGCTCTACAAGTCTACAGCATGGAAATTCAGCCACAGTGACCCCTGTGGTGGGATGACTATTACACACCATAACTAAATCAGAACTTGCAGCAAACTTGCAGAATGTTTCCAAAGAAATTGGATCTGGAATCATGCAATGTGAACTTTCAGCACTTTGCTTGCTATCTGGGTGCTCCCCTATGTAAATGAGTAAGAGTATATAGTACCCTAGGATATATATTAATGAAAAAAATACGGTTCAAATAAACAAAGAGGCAGGGGATGCCAAGTGATGTCACTTACAAAATATGGCCATAGCCATTATTTTTGTGGGGGTCCCCCTTGCAATACAAACAAAGCAAAGCAGCAAAGAAAACTATTTAGTGGCCACAATTTAAACTGTATTTTCTTTCTTTGTGAATGTTACTTTTTCTTGTGTACCTCTTACATGTGTATCACTTCACAGGCAAGTATAAGGCGTCCTCAAGCATGCTATTTAAAGGAACTGTGTATTTTCAATGTTGCCCTTCAAATCTTATTAAAATGAACTGCCCCCTGCTGAACAGCCTTTTATTTAAATGTTTTCCTTTCGTACTTCTCCCCAAAGGCAATTTTCAGCTCCTCGTATATTTTATTTGACAATCCCTTGCCTATTGGCCTTGAAAATGAAGATATTTGTTTTTCATGGTTCTTGCCGTATCTGCCTTGAATCAAACCCAAACAGATTTGATCATCATTCGTTTTAATGAAGAAATATGAAAAACTCTCATATTCCTTATACACAGCTAACACAAATTAAATATTGGCCAATGGTCATATTAGATCTTTTAACTTTCCTGCACTCAACAAGCAGTGGTTACTATGTTTTAAATGGGTTGGATATTTAGTAATACAACTGAGACTATGTTTGCAATGTTTTAAATGTGTTGGATATTTAGTAATAAAACTCAGACTATGTTTGCCTTTTTTTCCTGTAACATATTTTATTTTCTGCCATGTAATTCCATTTTCGCTTCCTTTTATAGGGTGACTAATAAAAATGACATCCTTCTTAACAGCAGTCTTCCAAATCCTTTATTGCAGTCTTTTCCCAACAATTTGGAAATGTAAATGTCATGTAATGCAGGGCTTCTTTTACCAGCAATATCTTTTGAAATGATTTATTTTTCCCTATGAGCTATTCTACTCAGCCCTTAGTACATCTTACATGGGGAGGTTCCTTTCTAGTGACTCATATGTCTGAGAATCCTGTACAAAATAAGCGTTTTATTTAATACTTAAGTTGGCTAGCTTGCAGTGATACATGTTTGAAATAGGTTATGTCTAAAGGGGAAGGTGTTAGTATTCTGTTTTTCTTCTGGTCCTGGGGACGACTGGAAATAGAATCCACAAAACCAATTCCTCTGATATTGATGGTAAATGCTAGTGTGGTGTACTTGTCAAGTTAAACTTCCAGAGTGGATGTAAAGCCAGACACTCTCTCAGAAGTCAGACTGTGAGTGACATAAGGGAATCACCTTTTCAGTCATATTATTTGGTTTGTATGTCTGTGAATAGTGTGCTGAGAAATCATGCTTTAAGTAAATATTAAAGAATATGGCAGCTCATCTCATAGCATTTGGAAAAACTATCAGAAAAACAAACATTGGCTCTCATCTTCCAGGAAAAATAGTAAATTAAAGAAGTAAAGATACAATCTCTGGATGGGAATATTTAGATCATTGCATTACCTATATAAATGTGTTCAGCATCCAAATATATATGTATACTGTGTTATTAAAATGTGTTTTGGAAAAAAAATGTGTAAACTTCTAGTCAAAACTTTGCAAAGGATGCTTTCCTTTGAAGAGGTAAAGCCATTTTTTTGTAAAAGATATTGAAAAAAGTGGTTAATAAAGATGGCAATGAAACTCTGCATTATAATGTTAAAATGATGCATTATTTAAACAAAATAAATAAATACTGTATTTATCGATATATAACACAAACAGGCATATAACACGCACCTTCATTTAAGGAGGGAAGTTTCAGGAAAAAAAACATACATTTTAAATAAAGAACTTTGAAACAAAATAAGAGTCAGTGCCTATCAATGCAGCCTTATCAGTGCCCGTCTGCAGCCTCACCATTGCCCATCAATGCAGCCTTATCAGTGCCCATCTGCAGCCTCACCATTGCCCATCAATGCAGCTGGATTAGTGCCCATCTGCAGCCTCACTATTGCAGCCTGATCAGTGCCCATCTGCAGCCTCATCATTGCATGGAGATTAGAGACATCGGATTACACAGAGCCGGGATCTCCCGTTTACCCAGCAGCCTCTGTAATACGAAGTCCCGCGTCCTGGACCAGCTCTTATGATAGACACAACACTGGTCCAATGCCAAGACATGTGACATCTATCATAGGAGCCAGGTCCAGGAGGTGGGACTTTGTATTACAGGAGATGCGCACTCTGTGTAATCTGGCGACGCCCATCCCCCCTTCCCCTCCAAGGCATCTCAATGAAAATATTGCCATGTAATACGCACACATTATTTGCACTCAATTTTCAGGGGGGTGGGGAGGGGGAGTGCATAAATGCAGTACATTAAAAATATTTAAAATGTGTTTTATATTTTAAAAACTTAGGGCCAGATTCACATAGAGCGGTGCAAATTTAGTTTGTCCTAACGTATGTCATTTAAGTTACGGCGCCTCAATTTTGTGACGTAAGTGCCGTATCTACAGCGCATTTGCGCCCAAATTTGCGCCTGCGTAACGTAAATACCGAGGCGTAAGGCGGGATAATTGCAAGTGGGAAGGAAGTGGGCGTGCTCCATTGAAATGAGCCGTGACCCCATGCAAATGAAGGGCCGGCCGTACTGCGCATGTGCGCACGAATCTGCACCTCACTGGGCATGTGCAGAACTCGGCTCGGCGCAATCAGTGAGAAAGGAAAAAGGCCAAGCATACTTAGTGTGAGAATCGCCCTGTGCTTAAATAGCCCCAGACAAACGCACTTCCATTGCAAAAGTACATCCCTGTGTTTCCCTTCCTAAAGTAAGGTGCTTTTGTTTTGTTGTTTGTGGCTGTTTGTTGGTTAGTGTAGTAGTGTTAGATTAAAGATTTATTGTAGTAGGAGTATGCAGTAGCTGTGTGTATTTTCTGAGTGTTTTTTGTGTCTGTTTCTTCTGTGTTTTTTGTCTGAATTTGTATTAGCTGTCTGCTTGTTTTTTTTTTTTTTTGGTGTCTGGTTTTTGCTGTCTGATTTTTGTGTGTGTTTGTTCTGTGTCTTTTTGTCGGTTTGTTCTGTGTCTTTTTGTCGGTTTGTTCTGTGTGTTTTTGTGTTTGTTTGTTCTGTTTTAATTTTGTGTCTGTTTATTGCTGAGTGCTGTGTGGTGAGATGGCACCTAAGAGAAGGAAGCTGAACTTCTCGGTGCGTGAGAAGCACTTACTGGCCAGGGCTATCACCCAATTTGGGTGATATTTGCATGGCCCTGACAGCCAGGACGTCACCCCGGCCAGGAAGAGGGAGATCATACAGCAGATTACTAATCGGATCAATGCGGAGGGGGGGGAAGACAAGGACCCCCAGTGGGATTGCCAAGAAGATCAATGATCTTAGGAGCCTGGTCCGTGAGAAGCTGGCCAAGCAAACAGCCCATGCCAGGGGACTAAGGAGGAACTTGCGGTGGCCCAGTGCTTCCATAGCCAGCAAGTGGTGGGCCTGCCTGGCTTTGAATCTGATGATCCTGTGAGGACAGGTAAGTTTTTTTATTTCCATCTGGTGAGTAGCATGTGGGGGGGGGAGGGAATATGTGCCAAGTATGTGGATCCTTCAAGATGTGTATGTTTTGTGTCCTCCACAGATGGCCAGGAGGTTGCTGGGCCATTAGGCCAGGCTGCACCACCCCCAGGACAACAGGCTGCTGAGGAGCTCCCAGAAAGGCCGGAGTCCCCAGGGCAGGGGAGTGGCCACAACTCCCCTCATGAGGAGGTTCAGGGGGAGGAGGTTGTGGATGATCGGATGGACATTGCCAGAGAAGTGATGTTGTGTTGGGATCAGGATTCCCTTGTGGCTGACAGCAGTCAGGCCACCATCAGGGGTAGGCCCTCCCACTCCTCCCCCAATAGGGCTGCCCCCCCCAGGGGGCTCCCCTCCTCCCAGGCCACAAGCCTCATCTGGAGGCAGTCAGGCCACCATCAGGGGTAGTCCCTCCCACTCCTCCCCTAACAGGCCCCCCCCAGGGGGCTCCCCTGCTCCCAGGCCAAAAGACTCAACTGCAGGCAGGAAAGCCACCCAGAAGACCAGGGGGGTGGCCAAGTTCCTGCCTGCAAATCTTCAGAAGGACCAGGCCCTGTCAGACACAAAATCTGGGTCAGGTCAGCTGGACTTTGGCCCAGATGGAGGAGAGCCTGGCCTCCATCAAGGAGTCAGTCAGTGATGTGGGCACAAATTCTGTATCACTAATCAATTGCCTTTGTGAGCTGCAGGCCGCCACAACAGGCGTGGCCCTTGAGGTGACTGCTCTGACCCAGGCTGTCCAGGACAACACCCTGGCTGTCCAGGCCAATACGGCAGCCCTCAATCTGGGCCTGACCAGGATCGCCGTGGCTTTTATGATTTTCTACTGTGATTATGATTTGTTTTATGTGTGTGAATGATGTATGAATGTGGGGGTGACATTCCTGGTGAAAAAGGGTGTCACCCACATTTTTGGTGGAGTAGGGATCCCCAGGACCAGGGAGATGTGATCCCAGGTCCATGTGAAAGGTGTATGAATGCACAGTGACATAATTGGAGCCGTGGCGTGGCGTTGCTGCTCCCTAATACCATTTGGTTTACTTGGGTCATGTGGGGTGTGTGTGCTAGGGACCACAGTGGTGTGCATGCATGCATTCTCATTGTGCCATGTTTAATGTGTGTGTTCAACGTGCAAAGATGCCTTCTGCGAGGCGTCTCCTGATTGCTGCTCCCTCAGCAGACCGGGTAGAGTTGGTTGGGGGGGAATGTCTGGTTGGGGGGTCAGGTCATCACGTATGTCAATCTCCAGGCCCCTTCTCACTGCGAAGTTGTGCAGCATGCAACATGCACCGATGATCTGTCACACAAAGTCTGGGGAATACAACAGGGTACCCCCAGACTTATCCAGGCATCGGAAACGGGACTTCAGGAGGCCAAAGGTGCGTTCCACCACTGCACGGGTACGTATGTGTGCAGCATTGTATCTTTCCTCTCCTGGGGTTTGGGGGTTCTGGAATGGAGTCATGAGATGGGGTCCCAGTGCATATGCAGAGTCACCTGGAAGGGAAAAGACAGGAGGATGTTAGTCATGCATGTGCCCCTTCTGATGTCTGCATCATGGGGGGGACAGTCATACCTGAGACCCATGTCACTCACCAACCAGCCAGCTGTCCCCATACACATTCTGTTCAAATTCTCTTGAGATGTTGCTCTGACGATATATGAAGCTGTCATGGCTGGATCCTGGGTGTTTGGCACGGACATGCCATATGAGGCATTGGGCATCCACTATCACCTGTACATTGATTGAATGCCAATGCTTCCGATTGCGGTACATGTGCTCTGTCTCACGGGGGGCTGTAGTGCCACATGTGTGCAATCAATGGCCCCCACGGTGCGTGGGAATCCTGCAATTTTGTAAAAATCTGTCATTGTGTTCATTCGCTGGACCTCCTGGGTGGGTTTGATGATTTGGTTGGCCATGCGTCTCAGGATTGCAGGGACAACCTGGTGCACACATCTGCTAATGGAGGATTGTGACATACCAGCCACACCTCCACTTGTGCGCTGAAAAGAGCCAGTGGCCAGGAAATGGAGTGTTGCCAGTACCTTGATCAGTGGCTGCACTGCATGTGAGCGGTGTGTTGGGCTGGTGAGGTCATCCTGCAGGGTTGTGGTTAATTCCATGATGGCTTCATGGCTGAATCTGAAGTTGCGATACACCTCAGAAGCAGCCATGCCAAAGACATCTAGGTGTCTGCAGTATATCCTCTCCTGTGCACTCCTCCTCCTCCTCCTCCATTCCCTCCTCCTTCTTTGCGCCTCTAAAGTCACTAGTATAGCTATGAGCATGGATGCCCCTGGCATGTTGGCAGACAGATTGTAGTCCGGCAAGTGTGTGTGCTCAGCTCTTCCTTAATGGTGTTGCTTTAGCTGACCTTTACACGGCTGGAGCAAAGTTAAGGCACCTTTTATAAGGTGTAACTTCCCGCCGGGAAACTAACAGATGCGCACAGGGCGTAGCCTACGCCGCACAAACTTAATTTTGTGGATCGCCGTATCTCCCTCATTTGCATCTTTGCCTATCAAAACAATGGTGTGTCTAGCTTATTTTGCGCTCTAAGATGCGCCGGTGTAATCGTTTTACGTAGGACGGAAAAAAATGGTTTTCAGGCGTATCTCGTTTTGAGGATCAGGCACAAAGATACGCGCAGCGCATTTTTCAATTATACGTCGGCGTAAGTGCTTTGTGAATCTGGCCCTTAAAAGCTAAGCTCACCTTTTCCAGAAAATATCCTATGCAGTCAAAGAGCTCCAGTGGATATTAAAAGACTGTTTAGCTTTGTGAAATGTTCATTAAGTTATTTTTCATAGCTGTATGCCCTTTGGCCCTTCGGAAGCCTGGCTGTAAATTTCATATTTAGCTCCCACCACATTCTTACTTGTGGCAAGGATGTGAAAACAGCTCAAGTCCAGCATTGTAGGTGTAAAATTCAATAGTTTTTGCATCCTAGCAACAAGGAAGGACATGGGGGTTGCTACCTGGGCGTTTTTTCGAAACAGGCATTCTGGGGGGCAAAATGACCTGCAGGTTTGACAATAAAATTACAGCTCATCTCCAAGTTTTAGTGAACTTTAAATAGTTCATTTGGACCAAGATGGTCCAAACAAACTATTTATTTCACTAACAGGTTCTGAAACTGTGAGCATTGTATAAGCTGTATTTAGCCTCAGCTACATACAGTACACATTGTTGTATTTCAGCAGCAGGAAGGTAAGCGTCTGCCTGCTCCTGGAAATAAAAAAAAGTCAGGCTAAGACTTGCTCAGCCATTCACAGTGAGCTTTGTATTTTATGAAAGAATACAAGGCTTCCTATAATTGGCTGAGGTAAGGATGTCTGTTTTTCTTGCAAAGTGCTTTGAGAAGCTACCTTTAAAGGCACTATATCAAATAAATAATAAAAATAAACGTTATTATGTGCTTACTACTCCACCTTTTTTCATTCATAGAATACAAAGCATCCCTGCAAAAGGCTGAGTAGTGCTTAACCTAATTTGATTTTGTTGCGGGAGCATCTTCCCAAACCCTTTAAAACATGCACTAGTTATTCCCATACCTAAAAAGGCCTCACTGCACCCCACCAATCTTAACAATCTAAGACCCATCTTTTTTCTCCCTTTTGCCTCTAAACTCCTTGAACATCTCATCTCATCTACAACCGGCTGAGCTCAGATTAACCTTCTTGATCCCCTTCAGTCTGGATTTTGCCCCCGTGCCACAGAAGCTGCTCTGTATTTCTTTGGTCTACATGGCTGTTCTCTCCGTTGGTTTGAATCTTACCCTATCCCACCGCACCATCAATATCACTTACAACTCTACTTCCCCCTCTCCTACTCCTCTGACCGATAGGGTCCCCCAAGGTTCTGTCCTTGGACCTTGCCTATTCTCAATCTACACCTCCTCCCTGAGTCAGCTGATAGCCCCCATGGCTCCCAATACCATTTATATGCTGATGACACCCACATCTATCTCTCTACCCTTCAGCTCACCATCAGTTTCCTCACGCAACACTGATTTTTAACAGACATATCTGACTGGATATAACACCACTTCCTAAAACTCAATCTATCCAAAACCAAGCTCATAATATTTTCTCTCTCATGTGCCCCTTACCCTGACTTCTCTGTCAAGATCAATGGCACAACAATCAGTTTTATCCCCACATGCCAGGGTGCTATGGGTAACCCTGGACTCTGAACTGTCCATTCAGGCCCACATTCAATCCGTGTCCAAATCATCTCATCTCAACCTCTGCAACATCTCCAGAATATGCCTCTTTTTAACCATTGACACCACTAAACTTTTAATTTACTTCCTGGTTATCTCTCACCTCAACTACTGAAATTCCTTCCTTGTTGGATTACCTTTACATAGGCTATCCCCCTTCAGTCCACTATGAATGCTGCTGCAGGACTCATCCATCTTTTCCACCATTCAGTGTCCTTCACCCCTTTCTGCCAATCCCTCCACTTGCATCCGCTCACCCAACAAATAAAATTCAAAGTACTAACAACAACTTCCAAAGCCATCCACAACTCGTCCTCCAGCTACATCACTATCCTGGTCTCAAAATATCAACTAAGTTGCTGTCTTTGGTCCTCCCAAGACCTCCTGCTTTCTAACTCCCTTGTCACCTCTTCACATGCTCGCCTCCAGGATTTCTTGTGAGGTTCTCCCATCCTTTTGAACTCCCTACCCCTATCTCTTAATCTATCCATCTTTAGATGATCCCTGAAAACTGTTCTCTTTAAAGAATCCTATCATGCTTATAACTCTCACACTTTTTACTTGGTCCATCAGCTCATGCCCCACAGTTATTACTTTTTGTATCACTTGACCCTCCCTCTTAGATTGTAAGCTCTAACAAGCAGGGGCCTCTGGTTCCTCATTTACCAAATTGTATTCTTACTGTAATATCTGCCTTAATTTTGTAAACCGCTGCACAAACTGTTGGCACTATATAAATCCTGTATAATAATAATAATAATAATAATAATAATAATAAAAATAATATTAGTATATACATAGATACTGAATATGCATAGTGAAATCGAAAACATATATGCATTGCAAACTTCTGGGTGGTACTGATACTCAAATCAGATCTGCAAACAGAAATGTTTGAGTGCCAAGTAAATCTTGGAACTTTATTGGCAATGACCAAAAATCAAGGAAAATCAAGCCAAAATAAACATAAAACTATATGAGATGTTTTAGTTGTTCAGACAGGCCTGGTCAGTTTACGAGGTATTAAATAAAAACATGGCCAACTAGACACCAAAAAAATATATTCAAAATGCAATACTTGACAGTATGTATAAAGAAAAAATTGCTATTTTCCGCACTGTACTGTTTGAAGGAAGAACTATTAGAACTTCTGGGAAGGTACATTAAAATTATAACTCCTTAAAGCTTTTTTTCAGCTTTATTTTTTAATTTGGAATAGAACTGGGAAGACTTAAGTTCTTTATGTCTCCATTATAAAGATTGCCCCTTTACTTTCTGCCCTGAGATAACCTACTGTAAATTGAACTTCCTGCCTTTTCTCTCTGAAATATTTTTTTACTGTGAAGAAACCACCAAGGAGTCAATGATAGGTTGACCAATTACTGTTGGATTCTTAAAAGGATTAGGTGAAGTATAGGAAACCTGCGTTGCGCCAGAGGGGGCGGGGTCACCCATACACATCATTGGGTAGGATGGCCCCGCCCTCAGCTATAAAAGAGCTGTCACACCGGGAGAGCATCATTCGGCCAGGCACCTCCTATGGAGGTGGTATCTGTCATAGCGGCATTTTTTTTTCTCCGTAACGCTAAAGACAGGATTACATTGTTGGAATCATTTTTTTTTCTTTATCTGTCTCCTGTGGTTTTTAACATTTTGACACTTTTTTTGTGAAATGGTAGGGGTACAATGTACCCCATTACCAATTCACATGGTGGGTGGCATCTGGGGGTCCCCTTTGTTAAAGGGGGCTTTCGAGTTTCCAATAAGCCCCCTGCCCGCAGACCCCCACAACCACCGTGCAAGTGTGGGGATGAGGCCCTTGTCCCCATCAACATGGGGACATCCTCCCCATGTTGAGGGCATGTGGCCTGATACAGATCAGGGGGGCACTCTCCCCCTCTTTTCCTGCAGCCTGCCAGGTTGCGTGCTCGGATAAGGATCTGGTATGGAATTTTTGGGGGAAAGCCCACACCATTTTTTTTTGGTGCGCGGTTCCCCTTAAAATCTATACCAGACCTGAAGGGCCTGATATGGAATTTGGGGGGGACCCCCAGGCATTTTTCTTTTTCATTTTGGTTCGGGGTTCCCCTTAACCACTTAAGGACCGCCTCCTGCACCGATCCAAAGCTCCGTGACGGCGCCCGCAGGACCCGAGGACCCGATCGCTGGCCGGTGTCCCGTGATCGGTCACAGGAGCTGAAGAACGGAAAGAGGTGTGTGGCAATGTCACTGATCGTCTGTTACCTGATATAGGGAAAGGTGATCAGTGACGTCATACGTCCAGCCCCACCCCCTATAGTTAGAAACACATATAAGGTCACACATAACCCCTACAGCGCCCCCTAGTGGTAAACTGCAATTGTAATTTTCACAGTAAACAATGCATTTTTATAGCACTTTTTGCTTTGAAAATGACAATGGTCCCAAAAATGTGGCAAAATTGTCCGATGTGTCCACCATAATGACGCAGTCACAAAAAAAATCGCTGAGCGCCGCCATTAGTAGTAAAAAATAAAAAATAAATAAAAATGCCATAAAACTATCCCCTATATTGTAAACGCTATAAATTTGGCGCAAACTAATCGATAAACGCTTATTGCGATTTTTTTACCAAAGATAGATAGAAGAATACGTATCGGCCTAAACTAAGAAAAAAAAAATTATATCTTTTTGTGGGGTATTTATTATAGCAAAAAATATTGTTTTTTTTTCAAAATTGTCGCTTTATTTTTGTTTATAGCTCAAAAAATAAAAACCGCAGAGGTGATCAAATACCACCAAAAGAAAGCTCTTCTTGTGGGAAAAAAAGGACGCCAATTTTGTTTGGGAGCCACAACGCCCGACTACGAAATTGTCAGTTAAATCGACGCAGTGCCGAATCGCAAAAACTGGCCAGGTCCTTTACCTGCATTTTGGTCTAGGTCTTAAGTGGTTAATATTCATACCAGATGCAAAGGGCCTGGTAATAGACTAAGGGGGAACCCATGCTTCTTTTTATGACTTTTATCAATATTGCCGGGACCTGACAATTTATTATAGCCGCAAGTAGTTTTAGATGACTTTTTTTCCTTTAGAAATGTCATTTTGTGCAGGGACATTTCTAAGCACGGGAAACATGTACTACTTTACAGGCATACTATAGACACCGATTAAAGAAAAAACTGCGCTGATATAAAAATAAGTAACAAGCTGCTACATACAAACAAACAAAGCCAGCAAAATAATAAACAAAAAATGTAGCGCTAACAAACTCAAAATTATATAGTACCAAGTGAGGTAACAACTCTCATAGTATAAGAGCATAAAAATAAACAATTGGCATGGATGAAAGTGACTAAAACAATGCTCAATGTAAAACAAAAAATGAATGAAGTCTATGTTTGAAGATAAGTAGACGTCAGATGGAATAATTGATGCAGGAAAACAGGTGAGCTGCAATCCAGTGATTAAGATACAACAGGTGTGCAAGTTGTCTGTAGAACCCCGTGAAGATCACAATCACATCAAAGTATGAAATAGGTAAAACACTCTTACCAGATGGTGTTGGACTCTACTACCTTATAGCAAAGAGTCAGCCAAACATTGTGGTCTTTGAGAGCCGGGACCACTAGAAACCGGACTTGGATCATATGCAGGGCTGGAACTCCAATGGAATGGATAACAGGAACCCGCAGTACTTGAATGGTGTATTAGCGTCAATGCCACAGGCTCTGAATAGGATCTTTGGACCATCAATCAGGAGATGCAGGCAGAGGACGTGGCTAGAGCTCACAATGAAGCCATGCGGTGGATGATATGAAAATGGAAAAGAAAAAGGAACTCCAATGGTGCAGGTCAATAAAAACCAATAGGTTTATTTGTAAAAGTCATAAAAATGACAAGGATAAAAGTGATCACGTACAGGGGTAGCAATGTGGGGTGCTCGATGGCAATACCCGACGCGTTTCGGCTCAGTAAGCCTTCAACAGGGGTTGTTGAAGGCTTACTGAGCCGAAACGCGTCGGGTATTGCCATCGAGCACCCCACATTGCTACCCCTGTACGTGATCACTTTTATCCTTGTCATTTTTATGACTTTTACAAATAAACCTATTGGTTTTTATTGACCTGCACCATTGGAGTTCCTTTTTCTTTTCCATTTTCATATCATCCACCGCATGGCTTCATTGTGAGCTCTAGCCACGTCCTCTGCCTGCATCTCCTGATTGATGGTCCAAAGATCCTATTCAGAGCCTGTGGCATTGACGCTAATACACCATTCAAGTACTGCGGGTTCCTGTTATCCATTCCATTGGAGTTCCAGCCCTGCATATGATCCAAGTCCGGTTTCTAGTGGTCCCGGCTCTCAAAGACCACAATGTTTGGCTGACTCTTTGCTATAAGGTAGTAGAGTCCAACACCATCTGGTAAGAGTGTTTTACCTATTTCATACTTTGATGTGATTGTGATCTTCACGGGGTTCTACAGACAACTTGCACACCTGTTGTATCTTAATCACTGGATTGCAGCTCACCTGTTTTCCTGCATCAATTATTCCATCTGACGTCTACTTATCTTCAAACATAGACTTCATTCATTTTTTGTTTTACATTGAGCATTGTTTTAGTCACTTTCATCCATGCCAATTGTTTATTTTTATGCTCTTATACTATGAGAGTTGTTACCTCACTTGGTACTATATAATTTTGAGTTTGTTAGCGCTACATTTTTTGTTTATTATACTATAGACACCCCCCAGGTATGAAATTTAAAGGAATATTTCACTTTTATTGTTTCACTTTAAGCTCTATTAAAATCACTGCCCCTGAAAAAGTTTTAAAACGTTTTTTTCGCATTGATACATGTCCCCTGGGGCAGGACCCAGGTCCCTAAACACTTTTTATGACAATAACTTGCATATTGACCTTTACAATTAGCAATTTCGATTTCTCCCATATACTTTTAAAGGGTGTTCTGCGGCTTTTCGAATTTGACGCAAACACCCCTAATTGTTCGCTGAAACTCATGTTCGACTCAAGCATAAAACTCATCCCTATTTGATGGTAAACTAGAGCGGGTTTGAACCACTTAACATCAAGGAGGTGATTGATTGGGAATTTATTAAAGCACTGATCACTTTTTTGAATTTCGGGTAGTTGAATTTGTGTTTTAAGAGTGGACTTGCTGCTGTTTTTTTTTTTATATAGGATATATCTTCTTCAGTAAGAGTGCCTATTATATGGTGGGCATTATAAATACACTCTAATATTTGGGTATTACTAATATGTCTGATACTTGGTCATATACAGTACAAATATATATATATATATATATATACATATATATATATATATATATATATATATATATATATATATATATATATATATATATGTTCTTCTCAACAGATGCAGGTACACCAGTTGAGTCTCTATAACCAGTACCACCTAAGTGAGCCCCACGCATAACATTCCTTGGAATTGAATCCCACAGGGCTTTCTGGTGCTGACGGGTTTGAATTTTTCCATCTGGTGTCACCATATGGAGGAGGGCGTCTCCAGCCCCCATGGGCGACGGCTGCTGCTCGGGCATGGACATCTCTCTTTCTCTCTTGATGTACCTGTGTGATGTTGGGAGGAGCCCGTGGGGTGTGCCGAGTATATTTAACATCCTCACTATGTGCTAGCCAGTCCTCATAGCAGCACCTTTTTGTGCACAGTGCACATTATTTGGAATTCACTTTTCTACATCAGTAACAGGTAATTACATGGTCATTATTTTTCTGTTCACGCTCACAGAGGCTCACTTTTATTTTTGTCATCTATACCTGTTTCATGATTTTCTTTTTTCTTTATCTCTGCTCTTTCCTCCTCACACACCATATTCCTTTCCACTCACTTGTTCACCTGCACCTTGGTGTTGGGCTCTAGCAACTTCCTATAATATAGAGTATATACAGTATAACTCTCTTCCTTTTTTTTGTACATAGACTCCCCATTGAGGGGCACAACATTGGATCATACTGGTCTACTCATGGTTTGTTTTGTGAGAGGGCAATACCACTTTGTTCCATACCACTGTGACAGGGCCAGACCATACAGATATTCTTGTTATTATTTCTATACTACAGCATTCTATGGACATACTCCTCAAGAGTGGATGAATCCACTAAATGCATAGAGCTATTATATGCCGTGTTTTTATGCCAAACTATATGTTTTACCTGACTTTATGATCATTTGTATTATGTGATTTGTATTGTTCAGTGATACATTGTAATTGCTGTATGTATATTGTAAGAACGGGGTTATTAGACTCCAGCGATAGATGCGTTTTCCAGTGAGTACGCCAATCCAGAACTGAGTTTTTAAGGGCCTGGTAGCCCACTTTTATTTAAAAGCACAAAATTTCACAAATACAATAGCAGCCCTCGCAGGGGGTTCCACCATTCCTGTATCTTGCCAAATCAACAGTTTAGCCTCCTGGCTGTCACACTTGCCATCCGGCTGTTTCAGGCCTTTAGCCTAGGCCCCAGTTCTGTTCCTCAGAACAAACAGTTTCCCAGAGTTAACCCACACCTAGCTTTTCTCCTATCAGCGTCTTGCTGCTCAATCATTTATCACATCTGCCTCCTGCAGACATGCACACAGCCTCTGAGTCTTCTCAGAGGGATTTGGGAATCCACCTGATTCCCGGGACAGACTTCCTATCTGTGGGTGGGGCCCTGAGCCATAGTCAGGTCACAACTAAATAGCCCAACACACAGCTATGCAATCAGCGTGCCTTTCTCTCTAACATATTGCGTAAACCAGCAATCTTTCCCATAGCACAGAGTCCCACCCTCACAATATCCACTAAATGAATTATATTGGTTTTCCATGTCTACTCATGAGTCATGATTACCTTCATGCAATTTATCATTAATTTCCAAAAAATGTAAACTGCTTACACCTGACTGCCTCATTTAAAGTCCAAATCCTTGGTTTAGATGAAAGCATATTCTTGTTTTAGAATGGCCCAGTCAAAGTCCAGACCTAAATCCAATTGAGAATCTGTGGCAAGACTTGAAAATTTCATCTAATCTGAGAGAGCTTGAGCTATTTTGCGAAGAAGAATGAGCAAACATGTCACTCTCTAGATGTGCAAAGCTGGTAGAGACATACCCAAAAAGACTTGCAGCTATAATTTCAGAGAAAGGTGGCTCAACAAAGTATTGACTCAGGGGGGCTGAATACAAATGCACGCTGCACTTTTCACATATTTATTTGTACAAAATGTTGAAAACCATTTTACTTCCTCTTCACAATTATTTGCCACTTTGTGATGGTCTATCACATAAAATCCCCAACAAATACATTTACCATTTTGGTTGTAACATGAAAAAATTTGGAAAATTCCAAGGGGTATGCATACTTTTTCAAGGCACTGTAAATGTATATGTAGCACTACCCCCGTAGGAGCTGCTGGTTTAGATTTGGGTTTTGCACGTTACTTCTAAGTTCGTTGTCAGGGGAAGAAAGTCTATAGAAATTGCAAAGTCCACACAAGATGTAAAACCTTCAACTGTTAGATTTTATTTTTGCTGCATAAAACTTACGAAGAAAGTAGAGAGTATAGAGAGAAGGGGAAGGTTCAGGTACGCAGCACAGAATGCACAAAAGTATCTAAATTTCCAATCAGTCAGTCACCACTCCCACTTGAGTGGGTATTGCTCACCCGGATAGACCCCTCTCACATGGCCTAGCAGCTGAGATGATGCACGAACCAGTAAGAGAACAGTCTCTGCCACAGACCGTCTGAGAATGATCATGGATAGCCAGGAATCCTCTGCCACAGGATTTGAGTCCCGAACTTCCAGCCTTACAGTAAAGAGCCTTTAAGCCGATCCGGCAAACTGTAAGACAAGTAGAGCTGTGGATCCCTGTATAACGAAGTCACCAGGCCTAACCGAGACACCAGCCTGCTTTGCTTGATCTCCGCCAGGGCAGGTCCTCCCCCGGTTTCCTTCGTTAAGCGCTTCCCTCACTTGGATGGACAGCTTGGGATCCCCTTTAGAATCATAGGTCCCAGCCAGCATAGCTGGGCCTGCTCAATAGAGATGCAGCCTCGGACCAACGTGGTCCCGAGGCTGGAATCACAAACACATACCTCGGGCCAGGAGGGCCACGAGGGGAAGGACCCCGAAAAACAGCGTCGGACCCTTTCACACTGAGGCTGGAGGTGCGTCTGCAGTAAAGCGCTGCTATTTTTAGCGTCGCTTTACCGCCAATTTCGCTGTGCTATTCGGCCGGTAGCGGGCGGTTTTACTCCTTTGCAGAGGCGCATTGCCGGCGGTATAGCCGCAGTGTCCTACTGATTTCAATGGGCAGGAGCGGTGGAGGGGGGGTGGTATACACATCACTCCTTCACCGCTCCAAAGATGTGGCTAGCAGGACTTTGTTTACTGTCCTGCTAGCGCACCGCTCCAGTGTGAAAGCCCTCGGTGCTTTCACACTGGAGACACAGCAACAGCTGTTTAGGGTCGGTTTGCAGGCGCTATTTTTACTGAAATAGCGCCTGCAAACCGCTCCAGTGTGAAAGGGGTCTTAGGATCTAAGTATATCTATATGTAGAAATAAAGTACACATTTTTCCTAGGAAGACTTATTGCTACAGTAGTACAAAACAGCAATGCACATGTTACCACCACACATATGATACCTCAATCATTTGACAGCTCATTCTATATAAGCTGTCCCTCTGAGAACAATTTGTTTATTTTGCACTTCCTGGAACAATGTTTCTGCTTAAAGATGTCATGATCTCATTATGCAAACATCTATAGATTTACTGGACATAGCCAACATTTTTCAACACAAGCTGTTCTAGTCTGGACTTGATTTTGAATTCCCCCACGTGACATGTGACGAACTAATAAATAAATTATTAGTCCATAAAGTGAAGTGATATTCAAACAAGATTCAATCTTCTTAAAATCTTTAGACACAGTATAGCACCCCAGCCTGAGTTGGAGGCTTTCATTGGTCCATAGTTCTGGAAGTAATGCTGGGTCCTGGGCATTGACTTATTTGCTAAATCCCACACCATAGGTGTGCGCAGTCTATAGCATTAGGGTGTGGACCCCAAAGCTCAAACACACACTACTGATCACTGACAATGTTCATTCAGAAAGGGAAGGGGATGGTCAATTACATCCTAAAACATCCCGGCAGCAACAGCTGGCAGGACAGGAGGGAAGTTGGTAGCACTGCAGGGGGAAGGAGGGAGCCAGGGAAGTAGGGGGAATCTGTGATGTAAAGGGTGATTAGGGTGTGCCTGGGCACACCCGACACACCCTGTGCGCATGCCTATGTCCCACACACTGTGTCTGAACAAGTTTCCTATTGCCGGAAGCATTTTGCCTGTCTTCACAGGTCCCCTTTCATATCTACCCTGAGCTTAGTTCCAATTTTTAATAGACTCAAATTTTAATATAACTAGAAGCTCTCTGTGGGGCTGGGAACCAAATCTTATTGTCCTTCAGATCTAGTGAACTTGTAATTGAAGCAATATTCAGTAATATCCCTCTGCCAAGTAAATACTTCCCACAAGATTCGTCTAATGCTGCAGGGGAGAAAGACTATTTGAGTTTGTCATTTACTGTATTATATTTCTATTGATATAGTGCCAATATGTTACACAGCAATTTAAAAAAGTCTATAAAGCCAGCCATATCACTTTCACAGGGGGAAGCTAGAGCATATAAAAGAAGCCCTCAGGGAGAACTTACAAACTCCATGCAGATAGTGTGGCTAGGGGGATTCAACCCAAGACCCAGTGGAATAGATTTACTAACCCTTCAGCCACCATACAGTTAAAAAAAACTCCAATGATGTAGAGTTGAATCTAAACCATGGCATATTTTGATTTGAAATTCCAATAGAATAAATATACTTTTTTTTTTTTTTAAAGCAAGGATAATCTGCATTAACTTAATTGTTACTGTAATCTGATTTACATAAATAAACAATAACTTCAACTGATTTGGTGGAATTATATCTTTGCACTGTGTTGTGTCACTGGCTAATGTACATTGCATTAAGGCAGTCTAATCATTTTGAATGTGCTGCCAAGATACCACAACATAGGCAAAAACATATCTCAACCTTTTTTTATAAGAATGCAATGCACCATAACCCAAGGTATTTGAATTGTAATGCACTGCAGTACATATGTATTGCCCACTACTGTACAATGTATTCAGGTGTCATTCACAAGAAAAGTGCATTGACGTTCGGTAAATAGTCTGATTGGGCCCAAATTTAACACATGAAGACTCATAAATGCATGCAAATGATATACGGACATATGTGCGTACCATATTTAAAACATTTCTCAACATTTTGGAATTACCTAAATTCCTGCATAAACTGCTCATAAAATTTGGTTTGAACTTTTCCTGGATTGGTACAGTCTTCCTAAAATTACCCAATCACCAAAGGGTAATTTTTCTCAATAGTCCACCTGTTAAAGTAGTATGGATATATTTACCTTTCCAGAGACCCATATATTAAAAAGATATTGCTTTTCTGCTTTAAAGCTGCTGCAAGTAATCTAAACCTTTGGGTTTGTAGAAAACTTGCTCTCCTGCTGGATGATGTGGTTACTCCCACCAGCTCATATATCACTACAGGACAAAACAGTTACCAGGAGGAGCCACAATGTGCAGCAGAGGAAGCAAGTATTCAACCAATCCAGTCTATCGAACACAATACTGTACTTGGGCTGTTGGGAAGCATGTTTTTTTCATATATGGGTCACCAGAAAGTAAGTAACTTTCCTCTTATTACAGATGGACTGTTGAGTGAAAGCGAGCCTGTGGTGACATGGTCACTTAACCACTTAAAGACCACCCACCACATATATACTGCAGCAGGGCGGCTCTATTGCGTGAAGCGACGTACCTGTCCATTGTTTCATGCAATAGATAGCGCCCGCTGCATGGAGGAGGACCCGATGCACGTGTCTGGCAGACCCGATGTCCGCCGGCCAACCGCAAACACTTCACAGAGAGGCAGAATAGGGATCTGCCTATACAAACAAGGCAGATCCCCGTTCTGACAGGGGAGAACATGGAGATCATCTGTTCCTAGTAATCAGGAACAGTGATCTCTGTGATCTTCCTGTCTGTACTTCCCCCCCACACAGTTAGAAACACACTGAGGAAACAGATTTAATTCTTTGATCACCCCTGATTTTAACCCCTTCCCTGCCAGTGCCATTTATACAGTGATCAGTGTATATTTTTTAGCACAAATCACTGTATTGGCATCACTGGTCCTCAAAAAGTGTCACTTAGGGTCAGATTTGTCCGCTGCGATGTTGTAGTCCCGATAAAAATTGCTGATCGTCGCCATTACCAGAAAAAAAAACAAAAATCTATCCGGTAGGTTGTAGGCACTATAACATTTGCGCAAACGAATTAATATGCTCTTATTGGGATTTTTTTCACCCAAAATATGTAGAAGAATGCATATTGGCCTAAATTTATGAAGACATTTAAAAAAAAAAAAAATTGTGGATGTGTATTATAGCATAAAGTAAAAAATATATTTTTTTATTTTCAAAATTGTCAGTCTTCTTTTGTTTATAGCACAAAAAATAAAAACCGCCAAGGTGATCAAATACCACCAAAAGAAAGCTCTATTTGTGGGAAAAAAGGGTATTCGGGTACAACATCGCATGACAGCGCAATTGTCAGTTAAAATAACGCAGTGCCGTATCGTAAAAATTATCTGGTTATTAAGGGGGTAAATCCTTCCAGGGCAAAAAATAAATTAACACATAAAAAACTGTGCTGTTGCATTTGTTTAATGAACACATTTAAGGTATATTTTAAGGTATATTTTAAGGCACACTTTTTTTCTGGTTTAATATAGACTAGAGAGGGATTATCTGTCAGGTTCTTATTGCAGTATTTGTTCTCAGGGAGATACACCATCTTGTGTTGTCTTGGTGATCATTATCAATTAAAAGTGAAAGTAATAAAAAATTCCAAATATCAAGTAGTCACCAGAACAGAGATGTAGGAGAAATCTTCAAATTGAGACTTTAGTTCAGGTGGAGCAAGGGATTTTCTTTCACTTTGGACGGATTTCCTGTTGCAGCTATAGGACAGGAAGTGAAGGAAAATTGCCACAATTAAGACACAGTTAAAAACAAAAATAAACCAGGGTTATATCCTTCTGTTACTCTAAAATGGAAAAACAAGTTTTGCCTTTAGTTTTGCTTTAAACATTCACAGTCCAGGCCAGAGGTAATATGTGAACTTTGTGTAAAATCATGACATTTGCAACCTTGAAATAAGCATATTTTATTTTTTATTTTTAGAAAGCAAGGTTTTCTCTGTGTTATCCTTCAATGAACATTAGGCCTCATACACACGACCGAGAATCTCGTCAGGAAAAACCTGTTTTCCCTGACGAGATTCTTGGCAAGAAGCTTATGACATTGGAGTGTACTGACTTTCATTTCAAAAGAAACACAGTCCTCTTGAAAGGAAAAAACTCAGTGACGTCATCGCGTATGACGAGCATACGCTCGTCACATTCGATGCCGTCGCCGCCATCTTGCTTCACCCTACCTATGCTGTGGAAGCTACCGCGCATGCGCCAAAGTCATTTCGAGCATGTGCGGGTTTCCACGGCGACAGGTAAGTATACACTTTCCCGGGTTTCTCGCCTGGAAACAGGCAAATGAGAATCTCGACGAGAAAAAAGAGAGCTGGTTCTCTTTTTTTCTTGTCGAGATTCTTGCCTGATTTCCAGACAAGAAACCTGAATGCCTCGTACACACGAACGGGAATCTCGGCAAGAAGCAGTTTTCTTGCTGTTTTTTTGCCAAGAAACCCGGCCGTGTGTACAAGGCCTTATTCTTGATTAGTGTTCCAGAAACTTTGTGTAACATCTAGATAGGCATTTGCAACCTTAAAATAAGCATCAGAAGTGGCTACCCACTCCTAGGGAGGTTAGGTGCAACATTATTCTTCTTCCAGTGTTCTGGAGATTGTACTGGTGATCGGTTAATGGCATCGTTATTTATGCTTGCTTTTAGGCCAAGGCAACTTCAAAGCATCTAATGTAATTTCCTTGATTGGCACACCTAATTCCAGTAGGCATCTTTTGAAGATTATTATCCTAGAAGTTCACATACTGTTTCTATCAAGGTCCTTGTTTGTTTAAATGTTCTGCATGCTGTATGTTAAGCGAGACTGTCTTTATTTATTTTTATGATTTCAATAACAATCAGAACATATTTTAGGAGTCATTCTTTGTAAAATCCAGGCAATTCCAAAATGTTCACAAATGTTTGCTTGCAACTGTACAATATGCCAAACATTAATCAAAATCAATATTCTAAACCAAATAACATTTTTAGTGCAATTTTTTTTTTATTATTTAGGAAATTCAAAAAAATTTACATAAACCACAATACACTCCAGGCAACATTTGTATTAAAGCAAAGAGCACTGCAAATTATGCTAGCCACCCAAGAGACATATTACATTGATGTCAATATTTAAACCAGACGGTTGTAAATATGTCATCTCAAGCATCCATCTATTTCCTTTTCTTGTTGTGCTTGGGTTCAGAATTGATACTTTCTACCCTTCTAGGCAACTAGCTGGTGTTGTCCTGTCCTTAAAGCGGAGGTTCACCCAAATGACATCTATATCAGACTAAATTCTTTATACTTCTAACATGTACAAGCTGAGCCGCAATGTAATCTGGGAGTTCGCCCAGATGATTGATGTCTATCAGAAAATGTTCCCCACGGCGGATAAGGCCCCGCCCCCCGTATTGCGTAGTTGCATCACGAGTGTCACAGAGTTTCCGAAAGAACCCGAACATGCCGAGCTGCACGTCAGCTCTATACGGCGCCTGCGCAGTCAGCTCTATACGGCTCCTAGTCAGTGCGCAGGTGCTGTGTAGAGCTGACTCGCAGCTCGGCATGTTCGGGTTCTTTCGGAAACTCTGTGACACTTGTGACGCAACTACGCAATACGGGGGGGCGTGGCCTTATCCGCCGGGGGGAACATTTTCTGATAGACATCAATCATCTGGGCGAATTTCAAGATTACATTGCGGCTCAGCGTGGAAATGCCTACTCCCGCGGGAGAAGTACCCGGAAGCCGGATTGCAAATATAGATTATAAGGTATGTGCAGCCCAATTGTTTTTCTAAAAGTGCAGTACAGTAGTGGTTTTAAGACCTAAATACAGATTTTTTTTTTTCTTTTTTTTTTTACAATGCCTTGGTGTATTGGTGACAGTTGATGAATTGTTGGCCAGTGACAAAAATCGATGTTTTGTCTTTCTAGGGAAAAATAAATGAAACCTAGGAGGACACCATGAGAACTTTTGTCTAATGCCGCATACACACCATCACTTTATGTGATGAAAAAAAACGACATTTTCTGTGAAGTAAAAAATTACCTTTTTGAAACTTCAATTTTCAAAGACGAAGTTGCCTACACACCATCGTTTTTCTCACAATGTTCTAGCAAAGCGAGGTTACGTTCCACCACGTTTTTCCATTGAAGCTCGCTTCATAACTAGCTTCTGGGCATGCGCGGGTGTAAAAACGTCTTTTTAAACGACGTTTTTTGCTACACACGGTCAATTTCTGTGAAGTAAAAAACGACGTTTTGAAAAACGACACATAAAATTGAAGCATGCTTCAATTTTTTTTGGTCGTTTTTTACAAGACATAAAACGACGTTTTCCCCCACACACGGTCATTTAAAGTGACGTTTTTCAAAAACGTCATTTTTTTCATCACATAAAGTGATGGTGTGTACGGGGCATTATGCTTTTTGAAGGTATAACATAATAATATCATATTTACTTTTTCATTTTTTTAAGTTGCATTTCATTCGTTTGAAATTAAAATGACACTTAGCCACTTCCAGACTGCCCACCTTGGATTTAAGTCGATACTTTGATGTTAAAAATCGTTGTTATGGCAACGGTATTTAACGTCAATAAGGGGATGAGGGGATAAGGGGATGAAAGACACTGTACACCATTAGCTCAATGGGTCAGAGGAGGGCTGTGGGGGTTGTTTACTAAAGCTAGAGAGTGCGAAATCTGGTGCAGCTCTGCATAGAAATCGGCTTCAAGGTTTTATTGGCAAATCTTAAATGAACAAGCGTAAGCTTGAAGCTGATTGGCTACCATGCACAGATGCACCCGATTCTAAATGCACAAGTTTTGGTAAATCTCCCCCTGTGTCACCTACAGAGTGCCTGCTAGTTACATGACAGTGAGTACCTCATCCATAGAGCTTATGCTTTTGCTGTACACAATCCAATATTTATGCTGTCTTTTGTGCATATAGAATTAAAGCCTATGTTTAGCACAAAAAAAAAAGAGTATAAGGGACATTACTTATAGTTAGCTATACTATAGCCTCTATAAAAGTAAATCAGTCTATGAATAGAAAAGGGGGACCCTTCATTGATCTTCTCAGTCTCCTTCATAGAAGAAGATGAGAGAAAAAGAACAAAACAGTTGTGTACAGTTGGCACTCTTGAGGAATGCCTCTCTCAGGTCCCTCAGCTATAATAAGGTCTGTTGCACCAGAAGATAATGGTGGCAGGGATGGTGGGGGAATTAGAGTAGGAAGATTTAAAAAATGCTGAAGCCTACAGAACAAATAGCACATTATATTGACTGTAAGGGCAAATTCACACAACCCTGAGTGCAATGACAGACAGTTTAATGCATTGTAAAAGGCCTGTCACTGCATTAAGCAAAAGGCATAGAATAGGGAGGCATGAAAATGTGTAACAAAGAAATAGTGGATAAGAACGGTAATAAAATAACTGTAACAAAATACACCAAAAAAAAAAGAAAGATCAAGAACAGAGATAGTGTTGATGCAGGGGATTGCTGGCCATTCTCTGCACCACCTACTGAAATAGAGAGCATGTGAGCCGTGGCCAAGGGAAGGGTGGAGCTCATGTAACTGGTATTGAATTTTTTAAGTTTAGTAAAGATGATGGACTTGATACTACATCTGACCATTTGATTGGTTGACCACTGGTGGTAGTGGTAGGTGCATGTGGAGCACTAAGGGAGGGGTTAGCAATGTGGGAATAAATCATTCTGAAGAGCTTCATGCTCATGGTAATTGTCTTTTCTAACGACACTTTTTTTTATAAGCGGGAACATTGTCTTAGCCAGTTAGTATTTATCAGTGTCTTCATTGCTCCTTCATTCAGCTAATATATGGTCCTCTTGAGAGCATCTTCACTCTCATTTGCTTGCTTTGCCTCCTAGGAGGGCAGTCCATAGCTTGAATTCTTGGCATGGTCCTGAATGGGCCATGCTGCTCCTCTGTTTGCACAAGGTTATCCTGTGTGGTGACAGTAGCACTAGAGACCTCAGGAGTCGCATCTAAAAAGCTAGCACTTATGGCTGTTGATTGTTCCACACATGCCTCCCCCTGTGCTTCCTCTTCCTCCTCTGCATACTTAACTGCACATTCAGTACCTAAAATATACATAGAACACAGGCACCTCTGAGTAAGGACTGTAGCATTTAATGTAAAAGGTGCATTAAAAACTCACATTTAAGGTATCTGTATATCGGTACAATAGGGTCTAATGAACCGCACTATCACTGTCCAGGCTGTCTATGCAGTCTTGTCGCTCTAATCCAGATGGAGCCAGCTACCTGAGCAGCAGGAGTCTCTGGCGCTTGGGCATGATCCAAAATGAGGGTTGGAGCGCAGCTGGGGACCAGAGGAGAGGCCTGGAGTGCAGAGCAGAATGGGATAGCGTCACAGATGTGCTTATGACGCGTTTCGGAGCCTGGGGGAAAGCTTACTGATATGTCATACCAGCGTCCTGATCAAGATTTAGATACAAACAAAAACAAACTGAAGCCAAACTCCAGCTCACACTTCGTAATCAGTCACAGCAAACATTGACTTTCCTTTTGGGATGAATAAATAAAACCTGATAATTTTAATCACTCCTGCCAGTGTTAATTGATTTGTCTCGTCCATGTAAATTGATACATTCTGCTGGAGAGCTTGTGAAAAACAAAAGACTAGCTGGCTGGATCACTAGATGAACATAGAAGAAAGAAAGGGTTAAAAAAGGAAAGTAATCATAGGCGTGCACAGGGGGTGTGCCAGGTGGGCCTGGGCCCACCCTAATCACTGAGCGATGTTCTGATTATCATTATTGCCAGTGTTTCCCCTCGGTGTTGTGATTCCAGGATGGAGAGTGGGGGAAGGGGCTAGTAAACATATAATTTACCAGCCTTTTCTAAATGAACACTGTAAACACACACACTCACTGTGCTCATTCATAACTGAAACATAGTAAACTGTGTTTACTATGCTTCAGTTTGTGAATCAACAGGAAGCCGCTCAGCAAAGAGCACTATGCCGTTCATTCACTGTCCAGTGCAGCTGAGGCTGCAGATAAAGTCATGTGTGTTTGAGCTTTGGGGTGCACACTCTAATGCAGTAGGCTGTGCACACCTATGAAATGAATATAGCTATCACGTCATAGAATGAGTAAACTGTAAAATAATAGAGGTTTTCTTTTGGATTTAATACGGCTTTAATAAGAAGGGCTTTATATAGATGGATTTGTCTCCATGTATTTTCTTTAAATAACTTTATATGTTTGTCCCTTATTAAAAATATGTATACAGAAACACATGTAACAAATTTAACTGAAACAAAGTTAGGAGCTTTGAAAATGCAACACAAATACATTTTAAAACTTCCTGTACATATAAAAAGCACCACTAATTTGAGTGGTAAGCCTGTCCAAAATATGGTAGGCTGATAAATGGGCTTTTCTAACGGAAACCATTATGTCCATACACCATTCCAGTATGGAGGACTCATGTAGATTTCAGCTGGAGGCTGTGAAATACTAGGCAGACCTCACAGTGAAGACCTTTAGACAGTGCTGAAAGATATGATCATATTTCTTGGAGATGTGGTTAAAAGAAGAGGAAGCACCTATTCCTTAAAACAGATGAGAGGCTTCTCTGCATGGCGCCACTCAGGCACAACTAAACATTCTTGTATGACAACTGAACTAAGTACAATCCAGTTAATATATGAGACACAAGCTCATAAAATAAACAAAAAAAAACGTCCTTTATCTACACTAGCTGAGTTTGATCCTCATTTATTTGTGTCTCACATGCTCCCCCTCCCAGTCACTGAAGCTTTTGTTTCTGGGATACAGCCAGGGCTGCTAATAGGGAGAGACCACCAGCCCTCCTGTAGGGGGCCCAGGCACACAGGGGGGCCCGGACAGCAGGAGGATCGGTGGAGCAGAGAATGAAGGATGACAGCGTCTCTACCAGCAACTGAAAGCTGGTTTCTCTCCCTCTCCCTCCCGCTGGCTTTCAGCTGCTGGGTAAGAGACACAGGGCTGGTTTAGGGGATGCTGGGGTGGGTTGTTGTGCCCACCCAGATTTCAGTTCTGCCCCATGGATCATGCCACAGAGCTCCTGCACCCACCCACACTCACAGCTGGGACAAGGAGACGGCAGCATGGAGGCTGGAGTGGTGAGAGAAAAAGAGCCAGCAGGAGGTGTGCTGTGTTCTGCATGAATCGGAGGGGATATGTGTGAGGAGAAATCATGGGGGAGGATACGTGCTGGGAGGAGGGTTGGGGGGGGGATTTAGAGGGGTTGTGCTAGGAGGAGAGATTTGTGTAAATTTTTCCTAGGAGTGGGATTGAAGAAAGATGATTTTTGCTGAGAGGGGAGATGGGGGGGGGGGAATTTTGTGCCAGGAGGAAGTAAGGGAATGTGGGTTATAGGAGGAATTGGGGGGGGGGGGAGTTTGAGAAGAAAGAGGAAATATGCTAGGCAGGTGATATTCTGGGGTGAGGGTGATTTGTGCTAGGAGTGGGGATTTTTGTCAGGTAGGCTGTACGGAGCCCTGGATACAGCAAAAGAGGCAATGCTGTCAATCAAAAAACAATTAGCATGAGTAGATATAGCCAGGTGTAGGGATGAGCTTCGTATTCGAGTCAAACTCATGTTCGACTGGAACATCGTATGTTCGACCGTTCGTCGAATTACGAACGTTTTGGGCCATTCGTGCCAAATTCGAGTTACGTTTCACGGCCCATAATTCACTGCGGCATCGCAGTGCATTGCTGGCTGATGATTGGCCAAGCATGCACTATGACCTGCTTGGCCAATCACAGCTTGCAAAAAACAGAGAGCCATAATTGGCCAAAGCCGGGGTGGCTTTGGCCAATTATGGCTCAGGGGGTTTAGTACACGCCCCACACTATAAAAGGCCGCCTGCAGGTCGGCCTTGTGTAGTGTGTTGCGGTGGTTAAAAGAGAGAAGACAGAGAGAGATTGTCATTTTTAGTAGGTAGATAGAGCAGGCAGGCTAGTCAGTTAAAGTTACAGTGTGTAGAGGATATATATGCATCCCAGGTGTTGTATATATATTTATACACTGTATAGTTTAGCTAGATCAGCTCTTCCTAATTTACTGGCAGGCAGGTGATTGTGCTAGCTGCAGTATTCTCATGTGGTGAATTGCCTGTGTCCTCTGCAGTGTGCACCATAAAGCTACGTAGTGTGAGTACTGCCTTTGTCCTCTGTAGTTTGCACCTAAAGCTACTTGGTGAGTACTGCCCGTGTCCTCTGCAGTTTGCACCTAAAGCTACGTAGTGTGTGTACTGCCTTTGTCCTTTGCAGTTTGCACCTAAAGCTACTTGGTGTGTACTGCCCGTGTCCTCTGCAGATTGCACCTAAAGCTACGTAGTGTGTACTGCCTGTGTCCTCTGCAGTGTGCACCTAAAGCTACGTGGTGTGTGTACTGTCTGTGTCTGTGCTATTTTTCTCAATGATTTTCATCCATATTGCAGGGACCGGACATTACATTAAAGCCGCAAGCAGTTTTAAATTACCTTTTTCTTATAGTAATTTAATTTTGTGCAGGGACAGTTCTAAACACGTGCCACCTCACAGGCATACTATAGACACCCAGCAGGTACGATATTTAAAGGAATTTTTCATATTTTTTATTTAAGCATCATTAAAATCACTGCTCCAGAAAAAACAACCGTTTTTAAAACTTTTTTTCCATTGATACATGTTCCCTGGGGCAAGACCCGGGTTCTCAAAGACGTTTTCACAGGCATACTATAGACACCCAGCATGTACAATATTTAAAGGAATTTTTCATATTTTTTTTTTAAGCATCATTAAAATCACTGCTCCAGAAAAAACGTCAGTTTTTAAAACTTTTTTTGCATTGATACATGTTCCCTGGGGCAAGACCCAGGTTCTCAAAAATGTTTTACGACAATAACTTGCATATTAGGCTTTAAAATGAGCACTTTTGAATTCGAACGTTCAAGTCCTATAGACGTCAATGGGGTTCTAAACGTTCGCGCGAACGGTCGGTCCGTTCGATGGTTCTGGTGCGAACCGAACGGGGGGGTGCTCGGCTCATCCCTAGCCAGGTGTTGACTGACAAGTTGCAGCCTTGTGCATTGACAATACCGATAGCCACATGCCCTGCAAAATTGTACATCCTACGTTACTGCAAGCAAGCATAGTCTACATGAGAGTGGCAGCTCTGCTCTGGTTCAGGAGTAGGGATGACCTGAAGGCTATTCAAGCGTTCGGACAAATGCCTCAACATTTGCACATCTACGCAAAAAACCGAGCATCATACAGTACCTCACAAAAGTGAGTACACCCCTCACATTTTTGTAAATGTTTGATTATATCTTTTCATGTGACAACACTGAAGAAAGACACTTTGCTACAATGTAAAGTAGTAAGTGTACAGCTTGTATAACAGTGTCAATTTGCTGTCCCCTCAAAACAACTCAACACACAGCCATACATGTCTAAACTTCTGGCAACAAAAGTGAGTGCACCCCCCTAAGTGAAAATGTTCAAATTGGGCCCAAAGTGTCAATATTTTGTGTGGCCAGTGGCAACCGTTATTTTCCAGCACTGCCTTAACCCTCTTGGGCATGGAGTTCACCAGAGCTTCACAGGTTTCCACTGGAGACCTCTTCTACACCTTCATGATGCATTCACTTTGCTGGTGGATGTTAGAGACCTTGCGCTCCTCCACCTTCCGTTTGAGGATGCCCCACAGATGCTCAATAGGGTTTAGATCTGGAGACTAGTGATGTGCAGAACTGTTCGCCGGCGAATAGCTTGCAGCGATTTTCGCTTGTTCGCCGCCGCGGGCGAACATATGCGATGTTCGATCCGCCTCCTATTAATTAACATTGAGCAATTTTTGACCCTCTACCTCACAGTCAGCAGACACATTCCAGCCAATCAGCAGCATACCCTCCCTCCCTGACCCTCCCACCTCTAGGGCAGCATCCATTTTAGATTCATTCTGAACCTGCATTCTTAGTGAGAGGAGGGACAGTGTTGCTGCTGCAGATTTTATAGGGAAAGCGATAGCTTAGGCCAGTGTAGTCCAGTCCTGAAAGACTCATCTGATCTCTGCTGTGGTGCAAGCTGCTGTGTAGTATAAAGGGGCCCAGTGGTGCAAGCTGCTGTGTAATATAAAGGGGTCCAGTGGTGCTGGGTGCTATGTAGAGGGGCCCAGAGCTGTGGGGTGCTGTGTAATGTAAGGGGCCCAGTGGTGCAAGCTGCTGTGTAATATAAAGGGGTCCAGTGATGCAGGGTGCTATGTAGAGGGGTCCAGAGCTGTGGGGTGCTGTGTAATATAAAGGGGCCCAGTGGTGCAAGCTGCTGTGTAATATAAAGGGGTCCAGTGGTGCAGGGTGCTATGTAGAGGAGTCCAGAGCTGTGGGGTGCTGTGTAATGTAAGGGGCCCAGTGGTGCAAGCTGCTGTGTAATATATAGGGATCCAGTGGTGCAGGGTGCTATGTAGAGGGGTCCAGAGCTGTGGGGTGCTGTGTAATGTAAGTGGCCCAGTGGTGCAAGCTGCTGTGTAATATAAAGGGGCCCAGTGGTGCAAGCTGCTGTGTAATATAAAGGGGTCCAGTGGTGCTGGGTGCTATGTAGAGGGGCCCAGATCTGTGGGGTGCTGTGTAATGTAAGGGGCCCAGTGGTGCAAGCTGCTGTGTAATATAAAGGGGTCCAGTGGTGCAGGGTGCTATGTAGAGGGGTCCAGAGCTGTGGGGTGCTGTGTAATATAAAGGGGCCCAGTGGTGCAAGCTGCTGTGTAATATAAAGGGGTCCAGTGGTGCAGGGTGCTATGTAGAGGGGTCCAGAGCTGTGGGGTGCTGTGTAATGTAAGGGGCCCAGTGGTGCAAGCTGCTGTGTAATATAAAGGGGTCCAGTGGTGCAGGGTGCTATGTAGAGGGGTCCAGAGCTGTGGGGTGCTGTGTAATGTAAGGGGCCCAGTGGTGCAAGCTGCTGTGTAATATAAAGGGGCCCAGTGGTGCAAGCTGCTGTGTAATATAAAGGGGTCCAGTGATGCTGGGTGCTATGTAGAGGGGCCCAGAGCTGTGGGTGCTGTGTAATGTAAGGGGCCCAGGCTCACAGTGTAAACTGTCCCCTCCTGCCAGTGCCACATCTCATCTATATTGTGTTGGCACAGTTGATATGTTATAAAAACAAAATTCACTGCAATACTAAATAGTAGTCTTTTGTCTGCCAGGGTGTCTTTGCCTCACAGGGTAAACTGTGCCCACCTGCCTGCCAGTGCCACATCCCATATCTGGTGGCACAGTAGCTTGCACGCATAGTACAACTAAACTAATCTAAAAAAAATGACAGGCAGAGGCAGGCCACCCCGCAGGGGCCATCGAGGTCATGGTGCTGTGATTCCCTTTGGCCCTAGAATAATGCCCAGTGTTCAGAGACCACGTACCCTGAACTCGAAAAGTTCTGAGGACATAGTCAGACATTGGTCTGTCACTGTGAACCCTAACCCTATTAAAGACAGGGTTAGGGTTACAGATAGGGTTAGGGTCAGGGTTACATATAGGGTTAGGGTTAGGGTTACAGATAGGGTTAGGGTTAGGATTACAGACAGGGTTAGGGTTACAGATAGGGTCAGGGTTAGGGTTACAGACAGGGTTAGGGTTAGGGTTACAGACTGTAACCCTAACCTTAACCCTATCTGTAACCCTAACCCTGTCTGTAACCCTAACCCTATCTGTAACCCTAACCCTATCTGTTACCCTAACCCTAGCCCTGTCTGTAACCCTAACTCTAACCCTATCTGTAACCCTAACCCTTACACTACCTGATCGATACAACATCATACCTGATGTTTCAAAGCACGTTATTCCAAACAATTTATGAATGTTAGGTGATTTATGCCCTTTATGGATTAAAAACGGACTCTGCGACAACTACGTAATTTTTCATGGGAGTTTTGCCATGGATCCCCTCCGGCATGCCACAGTCCAGGTGTTAGTCCCCTTGAAACAACTTTTCCATCACTATTGTGGCCAGAAAGAGTCCCTGTGGGTTTTAAAATTCGCCTGCCCATCGAAGTCTATGGAGGTTCGCCCGGTTCGCCCGTTCGCGAACATTTGCGGAAGTTCGCGTTCGCCGTTCGCGAACTGAAAATTTTAGGTTCGCGACATCACTACTGGAGACATGCTTGGCCAGTCCATCACATTTACCCTCAGCTTCTTTAGCAAGGAAGTGGTTGTCTTGGAGGTGTGTTTGGGGTTGTTATAATGTTGGAATACTGTCCTGCGGCCCAGTCTCTGAAGAGAGGGGATCATGTTGCCAGCGGTTTAGACATTAATGGCTGTGTGTTGAGTTATTTTGTTGGGACAGAAAATTGACACTGTTACACAAGCTATACACTCACTACTTTACATTGTAGCAAAGTGTCATTTCTTCAGTGTTGTCACATGAAAAGATATAATAAAATATTTACAAAAATGTGAGGGGTGTACTCACTTTTGTGAGATACTGTGTATGGGCCATGGCCATATTTTGGAAATGTTGACACCCCTATCCTTGCCCCTTGATGACAGTACCGGTGGTATCAGTCATATGCATCAGGTTGTTATCTTTTTTTTTTACAGTATAAGTTGTTATCTTTTTTTAATTGAGTCAGTAGACAGCGGGCATTTTGATTGCTGATTAATTAACAATGATTGTATTTCTTTAATAAAGGACTTGTCAAACTATGTACCTTTTACTCATTCTCATGTGGGGTTTGGGTAAGGAGGAAGGTATCTGGGGGCTCCTTTATTCTTAAAGGGGGCTTTCAGATTTTGATAGGTGTGTTGCAGTGTTTAAGTGTTGCAGTGAGTATTTATTATTGAGGCCATAATTCTACTTAAAGCTTGTAAACCTGCATATACTTTTTTTTTTTTTACACCTGCAAGGCAAAAGCCACAATGAGCTAGTATGCACCGCATATTAGCTCATTATGAAATACTTACCTCGGAACGAGGTAGGGAACTTACCTGGTCTACACCGAGCCGAGCGTGTCTTCCGAGTATTACCGTTTCAGCGCTGTGATTTGCTGGAGCGGCGATGACGTCACTCCAGCGCATGCGCGCGGGAGATTTAAAGCCCTTCAGCCGAGGATCCCCCCTGCGCATGCGCCGCTGCAATCAGCGGCGCATTGCGAGGGGAATATCTCCTAAACCGTACAGGTTTAGGAGATATTCTTTATACCTACAGGTAAGCCTTATTATAGGCTTACCTGTAGGCAAAAGTCAAAAATGTGGGTTTACAACCACTTTAATAAATGTATAAGCATTCAGCCTTTTTTCAGATTTGATTGCCTAGAAATTAAACCTGAAAATAAGGAATTCAACTCTGGAGGTTGGCTTTACACCTATGCATTGTAGAAAGCCCAACCCAAATTCAGATATTACACTTTGTGCAGGGACAGTTCTAAACACGGGAAATAAGCGCTGCTTTACAGGCATACTATACACCCCCCCATGGTATTAAATTTAAAGGAATATTTCACTTTTATTGTTTCACTTTAAGCATTATTAAAATCACTGCTCCCGAAAAAACTGCTGTTTTTTTTTACTTTTTTTGCATTAATACATGTCCCCTGGGGCAGGACCCAGGTCCCCAAACACTTTTTATGACAATAACTTTCATATAAGCCTTTACAATTAGCACATTAAATTTCTCCCATAGACTTTTCCAGGGTGTTCTGCGTCTTTTCGAATTTGGCGCGAACATCCCAAATTGTTCGCTGTTCGGCGAACAGGCAATGTTCGAGTCGAACATGAGTTCGACTCAAACTCGAAGCTCATCCCTAGTTGGCAGGTTAAAAAAAAGTCCATCCAGTTCAACAAAAAAAAACATACAATCCCATATACACAATCCTATACCCACAGTTGATCCAGAGGAAGGCAAAAAACACCAGCAAAACATGATCCACTTTGCTACAGCAGGGGAAAAAAATCCTTCCTTATCCCCCAAGAGGCAATTGGATTTTCCCTGGATCGACTTCACCTATAAATGTTAGTACCCAGTTATATTTTGTATGTTAGGGAAAGAGTCCTGGCTTTTTGTAAAGCAATCTACTAAGCTGGCCAGAACCAACTCTAGAGGGATTCTATTCCACATTTTCACAGTTTTTATTGTGAAGAAACCTTTCCATATTTGGAGATGAAATCTTTTTTTCCTTTAGATGAAAAGAGTGCCCCCTTGTCCTCTGTGATGATCTGAAAATGAATAACTCAACACCAAATTCACTATATGGAGCCCTTATATATTTGTACATGTTGATCATATCCCCCCCCCCCTAAAAGTGTTTGTAAACCCTTGAAGACCACTTTAACCTACATGTAAGCCTAGTTTAAGGCTTACCTGTAGGTGCAACAAATATCTCCTAAACCTACACGGTTTAGGAGATATTTGCTGAAAAGACTGCACCAATGTCTACAGCGCATGCGCACCGTAGACAACGGTGCAGGCACACTGAGCGTGCCGTTAGTGAAGGTGGGCGTGCCGTCACGCTCCCACGTGCATGCGTGGGAATGACGTCATTGTGGCTCCGGCCAATCACCCAGAAGTCACTTGGGTATCATGGTGGTGGTGGAGGAGAGCAACGAGAGTCGCTTCTCGGGTTTTCGATCTCAGATAAGTAATTCATAATGCATACTAGCTCATTATGCCTTTCTCTTGCAGTTTTTTGTTAAAAGAAATGTATTAGAGGGTTTTCTTCCTCTTTAACAACTTCAGTACTGCACATAGCCATATGACGTCCACAGAGGGGATCTCCCATCCCGGGTGGACATCATATGACGTCCTGGACTTTGTGCAGTGATATCTGAATAATGCCTGCAGCTAGAGGCATCATTCAGATATCATTGTTTGCCGGCGGCGATCCTGCGCACCATAAGAATGATCATAGTGGTGGTACCGCCACTTGATCGTTCTTATAGGCGGCGGGAGGGGACATCCCCCCTCCCGGTGCCATCTGGTGCTTCTCCAGGCTCTCCCGTGCCATCGGGGGCCTGGAGAAAGAATCGCCCAGTGCCGGATAGGAAGCATAGAGATGACTGGTGACCAGATGGTCACCAGTCATCTCTATGACCGTCGGAGGCCCGGGCGCGAGGTGATGACGTCACGCCCGGGTACCCGGAAGTAAACAAAGCCGCAATTGCGGCTAGTAAGCATGAGATTGGTGAATTTTTTTTCCCGATCTCATGCTTTCCAGCCTGGAGGAGAGATGTGGGGTCTTATTGACCCTGCATCTCTCCTTAAAGAGGACCTGTCACACACTATTCCTATTACAAGGTATGTTTACATTACTTGTAATAGGAATACAAGTGATAAAAAAAATAAAAAAGTGTAAAAAATAAATAAATAAGTAAAATAAAAATAAAAATTATAAAAAAAAAATTAAAATGCCCCTGTCCTTGGTAGCTCGAACGCACACGTAAGTCCCGCCCACGTATGTAAACGCTGTTCAAACCACATATGTGAGGTATCACCGCGTGCGTTAAAGTGTGTGCAACAATTCTAGCACTAGACCTCCTCTGTAACTCTAAACTGGTAACCTGTAAAAAAATTCAAAGCGTCGCCTATGGAGATTTTTAAGTAACGAAGTTTGCCGCCATTCCATAAGTGTGCGCAATTTTAAAGTATGACATGTTAGGTATATATTTACTCGGCGTAACATCTTCTTTTTTTATATTTTACAAAAAAATTGGCCTAACTTTACTGTTTTGTTATTTTTTAATTCATGAAACCATTTTTTTCCAAAAAAAAGGCGTTTGAAAAATTATTGTGCAAATATCGCGCAAGATAAAAAGTTGCAATGACCGCCATTTTATTCCCTAGGGTGTCTGCTAAAAAAAGACATATATAATGTTTGGAGGTTCTGAGTAATTTTCTAGCAAAAGAATGATGATTTGTACATCTGTACATGTGTAGGAGAGAAGTGCCAGAATAGGCCCGGTATAGTGGTGGGTATAAAAGCCCTATATTGAAGGGGATAATCTTCTCCTCTTCTCAAGAGAAAATAAATTCAGTTTCTCTCATCTTTCCTCATAGCTTAGTTCCTCCATGCCCCTTAACTGTTTAGTTGCCCTTCTCTTCACTTTCTCCGATATCCTTTTTGAGAACTGGTGCCCAAAACTGAACTGCATATTTCAGATGAGGTCTTAATAATGATTTGTACAGGGGCAAAATTATATTTTTCTCTCTGGAGTCCATACCGCTCTTAATACAAGAAAGGACTTTGCTTGCTTTAGAAACCGCAGCTTGGCATTGCATGCCATTAATAAGCTTATGATCTACCTAAACCCCCAGATCATTCTCCACTATGGAATCCCTCAGTTGTACTCCCACTAGTATGTATGATGCATGCATATTCTTAGCCCCCAAGTGCATAACTTTACATTTATCAACATTAAACCTCATTTACCACACAGTTGCCCAATTAAACAGTGCATTGAGGTCAGTTGTAAGTTGGAGACATCTAATTGGTGGCACACAGCAGAAAAAAACTGTGACAGGCAAGGAACACGACAGGACGGCAGTCGCGGTCACATTTTTAATGAATGGCTGTGGTCAGCTCTTTGTCAACAGTTGAGAACAGCTATTTATTTTTTCAGCAGAATTTAGAAGACCCAACATGAACATGAGCTTATAGCTGAAGACAATACAGAGGATATAGGACTTACTTTCTGTTTCTTGACAGTGGAAGGCTAAAGACATTTTCTAAGTATGTAATAAAATGATTAGTGTTTTTCTCATGTTGCCTTTAATGTTATTTTTGTTACATATCCCACAGGGAAATTTTTAACCACCCATACCCGTTTTTGTTAATCCCTTGCATATTAGCCTTGATAATTTCCAGAAATAATTTTAAAGAGCTCCCTCCACCATAGATTAAATTGATATACTTTGAAGCCACTTATTTTCCTTCTTTTTTTACTTTTACCAATGGGTGAAAAACATGTTGTTTAACTTTGAAAAGAGTGGAAAATGTGGTTTTATTGCTGTCTATTTCCCGTTAGAAAGCTTTTCCCCACTTCCTGTCTCAAAAGCACACAGAAAAATTAATTAAAAATAATCGCTGCTCTCTCTCTCTCCCCGATTTATAGCTGTTTGTGTCCACATTCAAAGGATTACTACTTACTTCCTGTCAGAGTGACCAAAATTACGGCGCAAGAGATAGAAATTCTCCTTAATACAAAATAAAAGTCCTTATTCTTCCCCACACTGTCCAAAAAGAGAGAGGAAAACCTCTTGGCCAGTGTCTCAATTTATTGCTTTGAGCCCAGTGTGTACTAACTGAAAATATACTACTGTATAGGTTGTCCTGAAGGTTGTTATTTATACAACCTTGACACTGAGCAGTTATACTCATCCCATTTAACCTACATTTTCCTTGAGTTGTCTCTAGTATATTGCTTTTAACAGTTCCCATGATAAATATAACTTTTTCCTTTTTACTGATATAAGCATCATTTTGGTATGGCTCATAGCTACTCAGCAAAATGACTTACATCTGATGGTGTGGAAAACTGCTTATGCTGAAATAATACCTTGGTTTTGGCTTCTTTAGTAAAAAATGACTCATCTCCTGAGGGAAGACATACAGTTTGAGCATCTGTTAAAGCAAATGTATAGTGTGATTGTATCTCTTTGACCCGTCTTAAACAAAAATTTTAACACTGAAAAATTAGCTGCATGTTTTACTAAATTGTTATTATGGATGGGAAATATACTGAAAATACAAAATAAGGTGATAAAACATTCTAATTCATCAATACATAAGGCGTTGGCAAGTTCATTTATCTGTTCAAAATTAAGGATAGGAGCGATTTCAGCAAAATAATTTTTGCTTTTGGCAAAAAAGGCTGAATGTCAGACATTAACCTGCTTAGGTGAAATTTGATAAGAAAAGAAAAGAAACATAACAATCTACTGATTTTTTTTTTTTAAGAGGGTTTGGTTTATATTGTAAGTTAATTTGAAGCAATTTAGTTAATTTTTTTTTTTTGCATTTGTGTATTTGATCTTTGTGTACTGTTTTAAAATGTACTTTTTTTCCCTATTTTTTTTTCTTTTAGTTAAAACAAAAATGGTATTTTAATGAGACTACTAATAGGAAAGATATAGAAAACTATATTGGACCCATAAAAACCAAGAAAACCCACATTCATGTTCCACGTTCACTACTCAAAATCAATTATTCAACTCTGTACGTTGGTCCTTCAAATTACTTTTCTTCTTCAGGCTGGAAGTCATTTTTCTTATATACACAACAATTATCCAGTTGACTGTACAAATAAAGATTTGGTAACACACTTAAAATTACATTCTGATGGGACATAAATATGCAATCCAATTCTAACATTAGTGCAGTGCTGCAAGATTTGTTAATAGCAATTGTGGCAAAAAAAAATATTTTCAAGGGTTAGCAGTTGTGTGATAGCATGATATACTTCCAGATGTGCTACAGTATGCAATAAACATTAGAATATTGGCAACCTTTTAGATATAATTCACATTTTTACTTTCAGCGTGAGTATTTATAATTGTTCAAACCTTTTAGATATGTCATTAATTACATATCCATTGCCAAAACCTTTGGGGCCAGATTCTCAGAAGAAGTACGCCAAAGTATCTACTGATACTCCGGCGTACTTTCAAATTTGCCGCGTCGTATCTTTAGTTTGAATCCTCAAACCAAGATACGACGGCTTTTGGCTTCGATCCGACAGGCGTACGGCTTCGTACACCTTCAGATCGTAGGTGTAATACTTTGGCGCCCGCTGGGTGGAGTTTGCGTTGTTTTCAGCGTTGGGTATGCTAATTTGCTGTTTACGGCGATTCACAAAGGTACACGCGGCCGTCGCATTCTCTTACGTCGTCGCTAGTCGGCTTTTCCCGGCGTATATTTAAAGCTGCTATTTCTTGGCCTATCTTTAGACTTGCCATGTTAAAGTATGGCCGCCGTTCACGTGTCGCATTTAATATTTTTTTTTTTGTGGAAGTCGTCCGTGAATAGGAAAGGACGTAACTCACGTCGACGTTCAAAAAATTACGTCGGTGCGACGTCATTTCACGCAAAGCACGGCGGGAATATTCAAAACGGAGCATGCGCAGTACGTTCGGCGCGGGAACGCGCCTAATTTAAATGATCCACGCCCCATTTGAATTAGGCAGGTTTGCGCCGGAGGGATTTACGCTACGCCGCCGCAACTTTACAGGCAAGTGCTTTGTGAATCAAGCACTTGCCCGTAAAACTTTCGGCAGTGTAACGTGTAAATGCGATACGTTACGCCACTGCTATTCTACCTGAATCTGGCCCTTGGTGCCTATACCTAGGTGCATGTTTTAAAGAAGGGAATGTGCCTTTTACCAAACATTCACAGGTGGTGATTCATTTATTGTTATTTAAGATATTTGCCTGTAAGATTCACCTGCAGTGAATGATTCTCTAATGTTCTCCATTTTGAGTCGGTTAAAGCGGAGGTTCCATTAAAAAATAAAAATAAATTAAAAGTCAGCAGCTACTAACACTGTAGTTGCTGACTTTAAATAAGGACACTTACCTGTCCTAGCCGCCAACGATGTCGGCCCCCGCCGAGGCCGATCCTCGATCCTGGCAGCTCCACTGCCCGTTTCCTACTGCGCATGTGCGAGCAGCGCGGTGCTTTGTGAATGGGCCGGCTGCTTTCTGGGACACACACAGTTCCCAGAATGCAGCGCGCCCCATTCACAAGAAGACACCGAGTGTAGGAGGAGGAAGAGAATCCACCGCAGAGGATGAAGAAGCAGATTCGGCACTTCCACATAGCAACAGCTATTTATGGTAAGTAAAAAAAAAAAATGTTTTCATTTTTTTTTTTTTGGTGGAAATTTTTTTTTCAGGTGGAAACTTCACTTTAACTACTTAACCCCCGGACCATATTGCTGGTCAAAGACCAGAGCACTTTTTGCGATTCGGCACTGCGTCGCTTTAACTGACAATTGCGTGGTCGTGCGACGTGGCTCCCAAACAAAATGTACGTCCTTTTTTTCCCACAAATAGAGCTTTCTTTTGGGGGTATTTGATCACCTCTGCAGTTTTTAGTTTTTGTGCTATAAACAAAAATAGAGCGACAATTTTGAAAAAAAAATATATTTTTTACTTTTTACTATAATAAATGTCCCCCAAAAATATATAAAAAAAAACATTTTCTTTCCTCAGTTTAGGCCTATACGCATTCTTCTACATATATTTCATAAAAAAAAAAACGCAATAAGCGTTTATTGATTGGTTTGCGCAAAAGTTATAGCGTTTACAAAATAGGGGGTATTTTTATGGCATTTATATTAATATATATTTTTTACTAGTAATGGTGGCGATCAGCGATTTTTTTTCGGTACTGTGACATCATGGCGGAAACTTCAGACACTTTTGACACATTTTTGGGACCATTGGCATTTTTTTAGCGATCAGTACTATAAAAATGCATTGGATTACTATAAAAATGCCACTGGCAGTGAAGGGGTTAACACTAGGGGGCGGGGAAGGGGTTAAGTATGTTCCCTGGGTGTGTTCTAACTGTAGGGGGGGTGGACTCACTAGGGGAAATGACTGATTTTCTGTTCATACATTGTATGAACAGAGGATCAGCATTTCTCCCCCTGACAGGACCGGGAGCTTTGTGTTTACACACACAGCTCTCGGTCCCTGCTCTGTAACGAGCGATCACGTGTGCTGGGCGGCGATCCCGCCCTCCGGGCACAAGCATGGGAGTCGGGGGCAAGCGGGGGGCTGCGCGAGAGCCGACGTATAGCTACGTGCTCTCGCCCAGGGGAGCCGACCTGCCGCCGTAAAACGACGGCGGCTGGTCGGCAACCAGTTAACAACTTTCCTACTAGGCACTTTCACCCCCTTCCAGCCCAAGGCCAATTTTCAGATTTCAGTACTATCACATTTTGAACGATAACTGTGAGATCGTGCAACACTGTACCAAAACTACATTTTTATAATTTTTTTAGACAGCTAGAGCTTTCTTTTGGTGGTATTTATTCACCACTGGGTTTTTTATTTTTTGCTAAACAAACTAAAAAAGTCTAAACATTTAGAAAAAAAAAAGTTTGTCTTAGTTTCTGTTTAATATTTTCTATATAAGTAATTATTCTCCTTCACTGAGGTGTGCTGATGTGGCCACTGAAAGGCAGCACTGATGGGCACAGATTGGCATCACTTGTGGGCACAGATTGGTAGCACTTGTGTGGATTTGCCGGTTTTCGGCTCTCCTTTCTTCATGCACTTTCAGCGTGAGGAGAGGACTGCCAATAACCAGAAAATACTGTTTACACTGTGATCAGCTGTTATTGCACACAGCTGGTCACATGGTAAAGAGCCGCTGTGATTGGCTCTTTACCCTGATCTGTGATCAGCTATGTCCCAAGGACACAGTGATCATAGTTCTGTGTTGATGTGCGCTGCAGGGGGTGCACAGAAAGGGTAATAACAGGAGGAAGTCCATAGATGCCCTCCTTGCAATGTGAGCCCATGCTGTTGCCATCTTTCTGCAATAGTGCAGGCGGGAAGTGGTTAAACACAATAAATCAACATTGTTTTGTTATATCTGTTCAAAAAATAGAAACAATGAGCCAGATCCACAAAGAGCCGCCGTAACTTAAATATTCTGATTTAAATTACACTTTTGCAAAATTTCTACCTAAGTGCCCGATCCACAAAGCACTTACCTAGAAATTTTCGGCTGTATAACTTAAATCCGTCCGGCGCAAGGCGTTCCTATTTTCATGGGGCGAGTCCCATTTAAATTAGGCGCGCTCCCACGCCAGACGTACTGCGAATGCTTACAACGTCATTTTCCCAACGTGCATAGCGCGGTTTTACGTTACGCCGAGTTTTGTGAATCGCGCCGGGTAAAAAAAGTTGCGTCGGGAAAAAAAAAAGATACGGCGGGAAAAAATAAATACAAAAAAAATAAATAACAGCGTCGCGGGTAAGAAGGGTCTACTTTTACAAGGTGTAAACAGTTTACACTTTGTAAAAGCAGCCCTAATTTTACACATGCAACTTAATACTTACGGAGAAAAAACGAAGCGTAAAAGCTCTGTGGATCTCCGTAAGTGCTAATTTGCATACCCGAAGTGGCATTTCGACTCGAAATGCCCCCAGCGGCGGATGCGGTACTGCATCCTAAGATCCGGCAGTGTAAGTCCCTTACACATGTCGGATCTTCTGCCTATCTTTTGGAAACTGATTCTGTGGATCAGTTCCAAAGATAGAAACAGGGATACGACGGCGTATCAGTAGATACACCGGCGTATCCCTTTTGAGGATCTGGCCCAATACTCCCACAAATCTAGTGCACTGATAACTTCATGGGCTCTATGCTTCTGTTGTACCAGTTACATCGTTTCCAGTTTTCTCTGTGACCTGCAGAATGCATTCATTTGAATAAAGTGGATAAGTGTTGTGTGACACCTTCATTAAATCTTTATTAAAAAAAAGTAAAATCTAGTACTCACAAACATTCTTCATGGACTCGTTTTGTCATAAACTATCATTTAAAGAGACCTGTTCAATCCTCAATGCACAGAATTAGGCCCCTTTCACACTTGTGCGACTTCAAAGTCGCATGATTTTGTGGCTGTGATATTGACGCGATTTTACTGCGATTTCAGGGAGACTTGAGGTCTTTGAACCTGAACTTGCATCAAAGTGGGACCAAAGTAGTACAGGGACTACTTTGAAGTCGGCACGACTTGAAGTCGTACTAATATGAATGGTTGTCATTAGAAATCATGGGGAACGACTTGTCATGCTACGTTGCAGTCCCAAATCGTGGGACAAGTCGTACAAGTGTGAAAGGGGCCTGAATCCCTGCCTGGCAGTGGTACACACTATCAGTTCTTTTTCATTCAACCCAGCGTGCTCATTGTACTAATAATCTGATCTCCCCATTAAGCTATTGTGTTCTGACGGGGGGGCTGCATGTGCAGCATTAGAAAAAAAGTTTTGTTGGAACATTTGGAAAGCGGAGGGATATACCTGTAACATTCTAGAGTTGGATCATGGATAACATGGAAGAGGTTACACATATTCGTTAGATATCCAGGTTCTCTTTGTATGGTACTAGATTCTGTTTTACAATATGGAGAGTTTGGATCTTTTCCAGATGCTTTAATGAGAAAATAATTTAGGGTATTTCCTCCACAGAGACCTGTACAGCAAAGAAAAATCTTCATCCCCTAGGTATCTACAACAAATTCTATAAACAGAAACAAGAGAAGACTGGGATTCCCTTTGGTGAGAACCACTAATAAAAATCATCTGTGTTCTCATCTAGAAATATCTTAACCAAGACTAATATACTGCAAATGGGAATTTTAAATCTTTATATAACCACATCTATACATAATGTACAGGGCTTGATGCCTAAAGCTTTATCCCTAAATAGTAAAATATTAACATATTGCATGTGGGTGTTGCCTTCTCTTACAGTACATAGTAAAGTTCTTATATAACTTAACCACTTAACCCCCGGACCATATTGCTGCCCAAAGACCAGAACACTTTTTGCTATTCGGGACTTGCTATTATCGCAATAAGCGTTTATTTACTGGTTTGCGCAAAAGTTATAGCGTTTACAAAATAGGGGGTATTTTTATGGCATTTTTATTAATATTTTTTTTTTACTAGTAATGGCGGCGATCAGCGATTTTTTTTCGGTACTGCGACATTATGGCAGACACTTCGGACACTTTTGACACATTTTTGGAACCATTGGATTACTATAAAAATGCCACTGGCAGTGAAGGGGTTAACACTAGGGCGAGAGGAAGGGGTTAAGTATGTTCCCTGGGTGTGTTCTTACTGTGGGGGGTGGCCTCACTAGGGGAAACCACTGATCTTCTGTTCATACGTTGTATGAACAGAGGATCAGCATTTCCCCCCCTGACAGGACCCTGAGCTGTGTGTTTACACACACAGCTCCCGGTCCCTGATCTGTAACGAGCAATCGCGGGTGCCAGGTGGCGATATTTTGCGAGGAGATATTCCCCTCGCAAATCGCCGCTGATTGCAGCGGCACATGCGCAGCGGGGATCCTCGGCTAAAGGACCGGCAGTGATGACATCGCCGCTCCAGCCAATCACAGCGCTGGAGCGGCGATACCCGGAAGACACGCCGAGGCAAGATGACATCTCGCTCGGCGTGGACCAGGTAAGTTCTCCACAACTCGTTCCAATACTTACTCGTAAGTATTTCATAGTGAGCTAGTATGCGGTGCATACTATACCGGTTCATCACTGTACCGGTGAGCTGAAGATAATAAGTATCCTTAAAGAGGAAAAAGTTCTCCACCAATAATATCTTAAGCAATTCCAAAAGGAATACAATCTGAGCTGGGTCATATCGTTTAGAATTAATTAATAGGCATCGGCGCGCTTCGATACCCAGAGCGTGTGGGATTGCAGTGTAAAGATTTGCTACATCCCAAGTCACTAACATTGCTCCTTGTGGCAGGATCAAATTCTCAATTTTTTCAAAAAAATCTTGGGTATCACAGATATACGATAGAAAGATAGAAGGAGTAAGACATTTATCTAAATATTTAGCTATTGGCATGGTCAAAGAGTTAATACTACAAACGATTGGATGACCCAGGAGATTTTTAGGGTCCTTGTGTACTTTAGGTAACACATAAAAAATATGGGGTGGTGGGATAATCTGAAATTAAAAATGTTTGAGTATTGTTATCTATAAGGCTGGATTCACACCTATGCATTTTTTGCGCTTTTTGCATTTTGCAGATTTGCTCTACAGAACGTGTTTCATAGGAAACCATGGTAAATTTTCTGTAATGCAAAAAGCACTAAGAATGCATAGGTGTGAATCCAGCCTTATTCCTGCCTGTACAGCCTGTTTTACAGCTTTTTTATTTTATTTGACACCCGTGTAGTGGGATTGCTATCCAACAGCTTATAGACATTAATATCAGCTGACTTTATATTTCTCCTTCATATTAGAACGGTATCCATAATAACTATGGAACCACCTTTATCTGCTGGCTTAATTGTAATCTCCTTTCTATTTAAAAGGTAAGACAGCACGGTAAGTGTTTCCGGACCCAAATTGTTCTGTACATGGTCCCTTTTCGATCCATCATTTAGAAATTGCTTGATATCCGTCTCATTCCTACTAATAAACAGCTCAGCAGCAGGACAAGAGGTGGGAGGTACAAAAGTACTTTTGTTTTTTAATTATAAATTGGAAATAGATAATGCCAATAAGCTACCACTGTTCACTGAGGGTCTAGATGAATAAAAAGCCTTCAACCATACCTGTCTAAAAAAAAAGATCCAAATCCTGCTTCAATTTAAACATATCCATTTTTTCTTACCTCCTCGCCTCCTGCTTTTGGTTTTGGGGGCTACGATCCAAAAAAGATCCTCTAGGGCAGGGATATGCAATTAGCGGACCTCCAGCTGTTGCAAAACTACAAGTCTCATCATGCCTCAGCTTCTGAGTTCATGCTTGTGGCTGTCAGGCCCCGTACTCACGACCAAACATGTCTGCTGAAACTGGTCCGCGGACCAGTTTCAGCGGACATGTTCGTTCGTGTGTAGGCAGTAACAGACAGGATTCCAGCAAACAATCGTCGGCCAGACCGTTTTCCAACGAACAACTGTTTCCTGGTCTTGCTTTAAAACAGTCTGCTGGAATCGTGTCCGTCAGACATGTTCGGTCGTCTGTACACAAAAGCAGCGTACAAAAACCCCGCGCATGCTCAGTCCAAATGAGGAGACGGGAGCGCTCGTTCAGGTAAAACTCGCGTTTGTTTGGGATATGGCACATTCGTCATTAGAAACCTTTTATTCTAGCAAGAGAACAATGTCTTAAAAAGGCGCACTAAACCACATTTTCTTGCCTCGTTTTATTAATTCTTCTCTTGCTAGAATAACCCCGTTCTCTTGCTGATGCAATTTCAATAGAGTTGTCCCATACTGAAATGTCACATTTCTTGCTTGTGATGTAATCCTTTAATAATGTTTTCTATGCCAGACGTGTGTTTTGGTTGGTGGTCCTCCATAATTTATAGTAGTCATTTTTGTAAAGGAATGTGCATCCTTTTTTCTTTTTTGTTGTTTCTAGTTATGTCACCATTTAGTTTATTTTTTTTTAACATGTTTTTTTCTTTTTCTTTTTTTTTTTTTTTTTTTGTGTTTCATTTGAGAATATTAAACCATGTTGGCACACCAAATGTCCCCCCCCCCAAGGAGTGTGTCCTTTGTAAATGACCCATTGTATATTTATTAAAGGTTTGCTGCCTAATAATCCCCACAGTATAACAAACAATAGACATGTTTTCAAATGAAAGCAAAAAGCCTTTTATTCAGGCAAATGTCATCACAAAAAATAAACAGAACGGCAGCACTAGAATAGATAGCAAACTATATGCAAACTTGCATTTCCAACATGGTGAAGGATAAACTTCCAAGCCTCAGGAGCCAAACCAAAAAATAGGAAGCAGCAGCACAGAAACAAAGGAACCCAAACTGTGGTAGTCCAAACAAGATGTCCTTTATGTGGAAGGAAATGGAAGGCAGAAAATCAACGTTTCCTCCTCTTTCCAGCCTTCCCTCCAGGCAGCCTTCCAGCGGATCTAACACGGGGTCTTGCAGGTGGGGTCGATGTGGCAGCAGGAGGATGGTGTTCCGCAAGCCGGGCCGGGTCACATAGCCCAGTGTCTGGGGTCAGCAGGCCCCTCTGCATCCACCAAAGGACCTGGTTCATCAGGGCCTTTGCCAGTCTTCTCTGGTCCTCCTCCCCTTCATTCAAATCGTGGGCCAATGAGGCACTGAAGGCCTCTGTGGGGTTGAGGGGGGCCCTCATGATGGCGCTTGCCTCCTGTATCATGCGGAGGCTTGCCTCCTCCACAGGCCTCAACTGCCTCCTTCGGCCTGATGGCCTCACCTGGGGGGGAGAAGACTGGCTGGTGGTGGTTCTCCTGGCCGGGGGGACCTGCTGCAGGCCACTGGGCCCAGCCTCCTCCTGGCTGCCACTGACCCCGGCCTCCTCCTGGCTGCCACTGACCCCGGCCTCCTCCTGGCTGACAGACACCTGAGGATCTGCCACCTCCTGGCTGATCTCTTCTTCCTGTGTGGAAAAAAAAGGACATTTTTTACAATTTCGCTAAATAAAACCACACTCATTTTCATGTTTTTCGTTTACTATTTTCTGTTCATTATTACTTGAATACACTCTACTTCTGACCCCTGCAGTTGTCATCTCTGACACCTATTTGTCTGTACAACTTTTTTTTTGCTTTTTCCCAGCTTGGCTTTTCTTTTACAATATCAAATCATTAATCCACCAAGAATTATTTACGCCAGAAATATAGAGGAAACTACTATACCTCCTCATCGAAGGGTGGCAGATCTGCATCTCTGTCAGCCAGGCCCTCTTCCTCCGACTCTGCAGGGCTGTGGTCATCTGGGGAAGGTCCGCTGGAAGGTAGCATGGAGGAAAGGTTGGAAGAAAGACTCGACATCGTTTTCCTGCCTTCCATTTCGTCCCGCAAAAAAGCCATCTGTTTGTAATACCACAGTTTGGGTTCCTTTGCTTGTCTTGCTGCTGCTCCCGATTTTTTGCTTTTATTAGCTTTGTATGCTCTCCTGTATGTGCTTCTGAGGTTGGCAAGTTTATCCTTCACCATGTTGGCAGTGCATCCTGGCACCCATGTTTGCATATAGTTTGCTAGTTCTTCTAGTGCTGCCGCTCGTACATCTTTATTGCAATATAATGCGTGTTTTGAATTCCACAGGATGGGCGTGTCCTGATATTTTTGTAGTAAGGCCTCTATAGCTTCCTTGGTTTGTAGTTGGTCCATTTTAATTTTTGAAATATGATATTTTTTTTTGAGTCTAGATTCAAAAAACATAAACCAAAGAAAAATAAATATTCAAAAGGATCAGCGTTGACCTTGATATAATATGTGTCTTCAAATTTATTACCTATATCTAATTACAAACACAGTCTCTCTTGTTTAAACAATGATTGGCAGCTCGGCCGCATTGGTTGTACCAAACATTGATTTGCTAGATGCAGAGCCATTGTTAACATTGCAGTAAATATTTGTAATATAGAAAAATAAACAATGCTTACAAATGACAGTATTCATCTAGGCACTCTTTCATGTGTAAATCTCATGCCCCTGACAATGGATGACATAAAAGACACTTCCTAATGACCTCTGGACAACCAACACTTGAACAATACTTTGCCTGATCTGAATACACCATTCAAAAACTTGTCAATGAGGTACAGCATTGTTCACATCTCTATTTTGTGAGGTGTCCAAAAGCATTTGGATACCAAAATAACATTGTGGTACCCCATAGACAGAATAGCTTAAAAAGGGTGCAACCAACAGCCCAAACCCCCATCCCATGTGTCTACATTTTCAAGGCCTCTGCTGATCACATTTTTAATTTCCTTACCTTCCTGTCTCTCGCTCCTCGTTTCTCACGCTCGCCTAATTACCGCGTAAGATGTGTAATCACGGCGTGCACCTTTTAAACACTCCGCGTATTTATTAAACCCCGCCCTCGTCACCTTTGCGAGGCCCCTAATCAATGAGTTTAGGAAATATGGCGTTAACTGTGTATGTTCTGGATGCGCTCGAAGATTCTCCGCGTAACCGACGTAAACACGTTGTTTGCATTCTCTACACTCCGCGTATGTATTAAACGCCGCCCTCTTCTCCGCCCATGGCGTAAGAATTCATCTTTTCCACGCCCATAATCTCTGTGGGAAAGGAAAGATGGCGATGTCACACGAGCGGGCACGATGCTCTCATGCCACAAGTGAAGGGACAGAGGCAGGGACGTCCCGATCAAGGCCAAGAAGATACAAAGCCACTAATATGCGGTTCCAGGAAATGGTGGAGTTAGTTTACATCATGCGAAAGAAGGACTATGATGGTGAATTAGGCCCATACAAGACCCCTAACCGCCGAAAGGCACATATTATGGACAAGGTGGCGAGGAGAATGCAGAGGATGTTTGGGATCACCAGGTCCAAGGAACAGCTGAGGAAACGATGGTCAGACTTAAAATTGAGGGAGCCACATCAGATGAAGAAAATACTTAAAATTCTGCGTAAAAGTAAGTAAATCTATATTGGGGTTGGGGGGGGGGGGTGGGTGATTGTCTGCAATAATGTGTTGCCATGTATATTTCACCATCTGCCACCTTGGCCTGCTTGTAATTTTAAAGACATGTTGTCATTTATTTTTTAGGACATAAATACCAACATATTTACAAATAGTGTTCTTAGTAAACCACGTAACATCACATAGTTTCTCAGAAAGGCTCGGTTATTCCAGGAACAACACACCTGGACATGGCTCACTGGCCAAAAACTTTGTTTGTAAACATTGTGTAAAAGCTAGTTCTAAAAAGTAAAATTAGGAGAATGGGAAAGGCAAACAGGATTCATTCTAAAAACAGTGGTAATAAAGCAGATGTTTTCACATCTGCAATGCAGAGCACCTGTGTCTCCCCAAACCAAAAAAGGGTTTTGGTAGGGTCTCCCAGAAATACTGTTTAGGGGGGACATCCATGTGTGTCACTTTGCTAAAAAGGGGCAGGATCAGAGCTTGCCATATAGAAGTAATTGCAAAATGTAGGTTTGGTGAAAGATAAAAGTAACTAAATGAAAGCATCTTCTAAGCAATGTGTGCGATTTATGCTCTCCAATATCTGTGTGCTGATGAGTCTACATTTTTTTTTTTTTATTTCAGGGGAAAAAAGTCGCCAGCATTTGGAGGAGGCAGAGAGGGCCAGACAAGGCCAAAATCTGCCATCTCAACATGTGGAGGAGGAGGAGGATGTGGAAGGAGAAGAGGATGTGGAAGGAGAAGAGGATGTGGAAGGAGAAGAGGATGTGGAAGGAGAGGAGGAAGGAAGAAAGGAGGAAGGAAGAGAGGAGGAAGGAAGAGAGGAGGAAGAAGTAATTTTGGACTTAGAATTTATAGCAGATGAAGGGCAAGTGGCGGAAGAACAATTTGGCGAATTGAAAGAAGGTGGATTGATGGATGAAGGAGGAGTCCAAGATGATGGGGAAGTGGTGGAAGAAGGAGGAGTGATAGAAGATGATGGGGAGGTGGTGGAAGAAGGAGGAGTGATAGAAGATGTCGAAGAGGTGGAAAGGAGAAGCCCATCAGGTCAGTGTCACCCTAGCTTGATTTAAAAAAACATATGTAGATAGGCCTCATCGAAAAATAATGTTGTAAATGACATTTTTTTTTATTTTTTTAGGGGAGGAGGATGGTGTGCCAATATTTTCACGTGCAAGTGCTGCTATAATTATTCAACAGGTAATGGAGTGCAGCACTGAAATGCACAATATGCGTGAAAGGATGGTTGTCATGGAAGAGAATTTAACAAATGTCCTTTTGGAATGCTGCACGGAAATGGACAATATGCGGCAAAGAATGATGGTCATCAAATCTAATTTTAAAAATATTATTGACATGATGGGCCGTGTCAAAGACTGAAACACCCCCCGCCCATCCCCCGCCCCCACAAACATTTTTACTGTTTTAATAATGAATACGCCAAAATTTGAAGATACACACACAGTGTGCCAACATGTGCTATCTGCCATCACAGAATATCTAGTGTCTGTGCTTTGTGGGTCCAACCCCCTCCTCCATCCTCAAGTAGTTGAGAGGAAGGGTTTGCTCCCACAGAACACAGACATTGATCACCCATGATGTCAGATAGCACATGTGGCCATTTGTCTGTTGAACCAATGACATTTGGCGAGTTTGCACTGAATGTGTGTATCTTCAAATTTTGGCGTGTTCCAGTGTGAAAGCACACCATGACTGACTGCTGTTGTGAGTTTTTATATTTTTTTAATTGTATTTTGTTACTTTTTGACCATGTTGAACATTTTTGGATACTATAAAGTTTAGACCATAAAGAATAAACAACGCCAAAAATTTAAAAAGATATATATATAGAATTATAAATCTCTCTAATCACTGAATTTAGTGAAGTCGAGATTTGACTCCTAAATCTCAAGAACAAATTTTCTTATTGAAAAACACACCAAAAAAAAAAAAAATGTTAAAAAAATATTGGTTTTTGTGCATAAAAAATATGCCGAAAAAAAAAAATACTAAGGCGGTAAACACCCCACCAAAAATATTCTATATATATATATATATGTAAACAATAAATCTAACTATATTTGATAAACAAAAATGTGAACTTGTTAAAAAATATATAATCTGCATAATATTTTTGGTTGAATTACCTGAAAAAAAAAAAAAATTAAAAAAAAATTTTGTAGACTCCTAAGTACAAAAGCAGGGAGTAATGAAAAAAATATAAAACATTTTTTGGGGTCATGAACAAGCAAAAATTAAAAAACTTGACCTCAAAATTTACAAATGGAGTTGCTTCTTATTTCTAGACTCAATACCCTGTTTGTAGATGAGTGAAACTGTGCAAAATGTGGTTATTTACTAAAAGTGGAGAAATCAATTATGCATTAAAATTGAAGAAGTTAGTTAGAGAACCAGGAAGACAGATAAAAAGAGAAAAAGCATTAATGACAAACAACTGTATAAAGTCCAATGGTCTAATTATTTTTTATTTGAGAGAATATTCCTTTCTTTGGGGGCCGAATTAGAAAGAAATATGATCTGGCATAGCAATGGCCCCCCCGACCCATGAAGTACTCAACATATTTGTCGCGTACCTCACGAGCTGATTGGGGGGCCAAGCCAGCGCGACCAGTGTCCAGCCCGGGAAGGGGATCTGAGGGTAGTCTTGCCTCAGAACCGATGTCGGGTAGGTACGTCTGGGAGTGCCTGCGTAAAAAGTTGTGCAAAATGCAGCAGGCAAATACAACGGTGTCCAATTTATATTCCGCCAGATGTATCGATGTCCTGAACAGGCGGAACCGGTTGGTGAGTATCCCAAAGGCATTCTCGACTACCCTCCGAGCCCTGGCCAACCGAAAATTAAACACACTCCTCTCTGAGGTGAGGGTCCTCTGGGGAAAAGGCCGCATGAGGTGAGGACCAAACCCGAAAGCCTCGTCCGCTAGGAACACAAACGGAAGTCCTTCCACATTATCTTCATCTGGTGGCAATGCCAGACCACCAGCTTGGAGACGATCATAGAAATCAGTCCGTGCGAACACTCCCCCATCAGACATCCGGCCGTTCTTCCCCACGTCCACATATAGAAACTCATACTGTGCCGACACCACCGCCATCAACACAATACTATGATAACCCTTGTAATTATAATAGTAGGACCCCGAGTGGGGTGGGGGCACAATGCGGACGTGTTTCCCATCTATTGCTCCACCGCAGTTTGGAAAATCCCACCGCTGGGCAAATTGGGAAGCCACAGACTGCCATTCCTGTGGTGTGGAGGGTAGCTGTGGGGACAAACAAAAAAATAGATTTAGTACTTTGGAATAAAAACATCCTACAAGCATCCTTGTGACACTTCAAAGTATTACAATTGCATTAGAAAAATGTGCATGGAGAATTTGGGAAATGAAATATATAGGGCCACTTCATTAAGAGACTCCACAGCCCTCTGATGGGGACAATTAAAGTTTGAAGGGGGGGGGGGACACAAAAACCAAAAAGTCCTGTTTTAAAAAATGGCAAGGTGGGTTTGTCCCTAGGATAGCATGCTGGACAGGTTAATATTGGGTAAGGGACAAATATGCAGGTAGGCCAAGAAAAAAACATGTAAAGCTGATATCAACATGCATAGGGAGAAAAGGGAACGTTAGTTAAACACACAGCATATCTGGGAAATTAAAAATAAAGTTAGTTAGCAACATTATTACAGCCAGGAAACTTACCTTAATATACTCCTCATGCATAACTTTGATGATGGCAGCACACGTGTCCGGTATGATGACCCCAAGCGCCTGCGGAGAGATGCCTGTCGAGAACTTGAGGTCCTGCAGGCTCCTCCCAGTCGCCAGGTACCGCAACGTGGCAATAAGCCTCTGCTCGGCCGTGATGGCTTGGCGCATCACAGTGTCCTGCCTCGTGATATAGGGGGACAGAAGTTCCAGCAGACTGTTGAATACGGGGTCCGTCATGCGGAGAAAATTCCTAAAGTCATTAGGATTATTCTCCTGGAGTTCCCTAAGCAGAGGCATATGTGAGAACTGGTCACGCTGGCGCAACCAATTCTTGGTCCAGAAACGCCTCCGCCCCCTGTTTCTGGCCAAAGTACTGGAAAAATGAACATATCCAGCAGCCATCCCATAAACAGCACCAACTCGCGAAAATTGACACTGCTGCTCCATCATGGCTTCAAACCGGCCGGCTGGTCAGTCAAGAACACACTGAAACAGAAAGCACTCGCAAATCCAGCACTACCTGCGACAAACGCGTGACAAACAGATACGAGCGCACAGGATGCAACTGCTAAAGCAGAAACAACCTGCTAGCCTATAGCCGAATGACAACTACGTTACCGCAAGCACACGCACTGAACCCGTGAATACACGCTGTCAAAGCCTGGAGACCGAGAAGCGCGAATCAGCTCTAACCAAACCTTCACTAACACGAGCAAACCCGTAACTAGCAAAAGAGGAACAGAGGGCGGCGCCATTAAGTTTGGTCTTCCCCTTTATAGTGACGTCGTACGTAGTTTACGTGCACGCGTTCCGGTACGAAGGGGATTTGGTCCGCTGGTGTGTACAAGCCAGCGGAACCAAACAAAAATCAGCCTTGTACGCCGGAAACTGTCGGGCAGACAGTTTCCAGCGCACAGATCCGGTCGTGAGTACAAGGCCTTAGAGTCTTGCTATGCCACGTGGGAATTGTAGTTCTGCAATAGCTGGAGGTTCGCTAATTACATATCCCTGCTCTAGGGGCATTTGTTGATGATCCCGTAGATGTCATAGATTAATTGGATGTGGATAACTGCTGATTACGTCTTGGGTTCTTAAATCTAGCTTGGAAGCGATTCGATTCAGTCCAATTGTATACACGATTGTTGGTAAAATCATCCCGGTCACAATCCATTTTAGTACGTTTCCATGTTTCAATTGATTTCCTATGTGTTACCAATTTTTCCTCCATGTCCTTTTTAATTTTAAGAAAATCCTGTTGTCCCAATAATTCAGATAATTGACTTTCCAGATCTGCAATTTGTTGTGTAACAGTAGTACGTTCCTGCTGTAGGAATTCTACTGTTAAAGTGATAAGATCAAAAGAACATTTGTTGATGATCTGAGTAAACCGTTACTGTACTTGTATTCCTAATTTTAAGCAAACAAAGTGGGCACTATACGTACCCTACGTCCTTGCGCTATTAACTGTGACTTATAGTAATCTGCCAGTGTCACTTTGTGTAGTTCCATTGATATAGATTTCTGCATGATTTTTTCCAATTTGTGTGTCAGCTGTAGAAATGAATTATCCACGAGAAAGTTGCGTGATCCTGTATAGATGCAGGCTGTGTAGGAAAACGAACCACCTGTTGCCCTCGTTCCCTGTGCATCCAGCAATCCAGACTGGTGCTCACTCACAGGGGAATATATAAAAGTTCAATGGGTGAGGTGCACTGAACGGTCTCCACGAGTGCTGTGCCAGCAATCTAGTCCTTCCCAGGGACCATAATGTAGAAAAGATAAAGAGGATTGCTGCCCAAAAAATAGAATTTATATGAAAAAATATTATATAAGGTACCAAGTATATCAGGTGACGTTTCGGGCTGACAATGATAACACCCTTCTATTTTTTGTGCAGCAATCCTCTTTCTCTTTTCTATATTATGGTCCCTGGGAAGGATTTCATTTGTAAAGCTCTCTCTGTTCTTCCTACATATTGTAAATTACAGATACATTAAAGAACATATACTGCCCCTTCAGTGTTGCAACTAATAAAATCCCTGTTGCCTAGTATGGTTCAGGGCTTTTCTGACCTGCCAGGTTGCATGCCGGGATAAGGGTCTGGTATGGATTTCAGGGGGTCCCACCATTTTTTTTGCTGTGTGGTTCACCTTAAAATTCATACCAGACCTGAAGGGCCTGGCATGGACTGGGGGGGGGGGGGGCACACTGTTTTTTTAACATGTTTCTATTGTCGGGCAATTCTAGCATTGTTTTCTTTACATTCATCTGTCAGCAGGGAAGCCCAATGATGACTCATAGGTTGTTAATGACGCTGGCCGGCTTCCCGTTACGCTGCTTAATAACCAGCTATTTCTTCACACCCAGCTATTTCTTCACACAGAATTCAAATTGGTCAATCGTTTTTCGACCAATCCAAATGATAATCATTCTTAAAAGTTGGAATTATTTTGGAAAATTAATAAAGGAAACAAATTTTAATGAAAACTAAATGAAACAAATCAAATTCCTAGACAAAACAAAATTAGTAACATAACGAATCTTTCTGAAAAGAAACACATTTTTCCATTCTGCACATGCCTATTACCATAGTCTTTTCTGGGAAATCAGACAACTCTTGTGTCACCTCACACCAATATTCCCACATGCCTGATAAAGGGGTCCTGCATGGCTCTGAAACATCACTTATGTAACTATGATGTGATCGCTGAATAAAGCTTTGGACCAGTTCCAGAGATCCTTGGTGTGCTGGTGACATACTTTCTGCTTTGAATGTCTACAGTTCCCAGCCGGTGCTTACTGCTAGGCATGTGCAATTTTTTAAGTTACGAATACGTTTTCCGTCAATTTTCATTATTTTAGTTGATTCGTTAACATACAAATGAACGAATGGTTTAGAGCAATTAATAACGAATAACGATATTTTCAAAATAACGAATATGAAAAACAACGAAGATACGAAAGATGAAAGAAACGAAAACATAGAAACAACGAAAATACCAAACCCCAAAAAAATAATAATTATGAAAAACAAAATGAACGAAAATGCAAACTTACTAATATTCGAAGACCGAAAAGAAAATAATCTAAATGCCGAACAAAGACTAAAAAACGAAAATCAAAACTAACGAAAAATAAATTACAAATCTTCGGAAAACTGAAATGAAAACAAGGAAAATACAAAATAATGTAAATTAGCTTTCGTTAGTACTGAAATATTTCTGGACATTGACCAATAGCCACTGAGCGCTGTCCCTTTCCTCTGAACAGGTTTGTTCCTTCCCCCAATGAGCTTCTTTCTCATTACCTCCTGGCTCCCTGTGTCTTTTTCTGTGTTAGACTGCAGTGCACTGCATCTAATTTCTAGATTTGTATTTGTAATATCTGACATATTTTAGTTTTCTTCTACGCCAGACTTCATTCTAGACAGGGTGTGTGTGCTAAGACAGTCAAGTCATTTACAGTAAAATCCGAATTACAAAATTACGACCAGTAGTGTGTCGAATAAACGTAAAATGTGTTCTAACAGAATTACGAATGCAATAGAATCTACAAAAGTACGTTTTTACAATCAAAGGAAATTAGACACGAAAATACGAATGATCATAAAGCAACGAAAATATATTTCTTTACGAAAATACGAATGCGGCATGATGGAAAATATAATGTAAATACGAATAGCAAAACAACGAAAATTAAACTAACGTAAAAACGAAGGAACGAATAAAATCATTTTAAAAATACGAACGCGGCAGAATACAAAATATAACGAAAATACGAATCTCGATTCAACGAAAAATAAACTAACAGAAAAAAACGGAAACGGAAAAAAGAGTGTTACGAAAATACTAAAGAGTACGAATACGATAACTAACGTCTTACGAAATTACGACTCGTTACGAATCACGATAAACGAACATAAACGAAACAGAAATAAACGAAAATTTTTGCTGTGCACATGTCTACTTACATGTACAACCAGTTTCAGGAATGTGCGCGCGTGGAATGTTGTGTTTCAGTATGGTGAGATACTAATGCGTTTTAACAAACTGTTTTCTTCAAGGATAAGGGTAGTGATTATATGTACCATATAAAGACATGGAAAACATCAATCATATTATTAAAAATCACAGACTAATACTTCATCTGATACCCCCTGGGCTCTACCATATCCCCAAAGTGTGAGAATGGATACATGTAATTATATGTGTGAAAATATTAGGGAACAAAACAAACAAAAACATACAAAGTTTAAATATTAATGGCTAATAAAATAGAAACAAGTGAAAAAGATTTGAATGGATAAGGAGAATTAATTAGGGCTGGTTAAAGTAAACTAAGGGTTATTAAGGGGTTAAACAGAGAAAGATTTTTATTAAGGTTACTTTTCTTTTTTTGCTTTGTTGTAACCATCCTGAAGAAGGATCAATCCTCTGAAATTTTTACTTTTCCACACACGCAAGATATTATAACAGCAATTTCTGATTTAAAAAGACAAGGGCCCAGATTCTCGTAGGGCGGCGTAAATGTAAGCGGGCGTAGCGTATCGTAGTTACGCTACGCCGCCGCAACTTAGAGAGGCAAGTGCTGTATTCACAAAGCACTAGCGTCCAAAGTTACGTCGGCGTAGCGTAAATGTGCCGGCGTAAGCGCGCCTAAATCAAATGAGGAACAGGGGGGCGTGTTTTATGTAAACTAATCATGACCCCACGTAAATGACGCTTTTTTCGAACGCGCATGCGCGCGCATGCTCAGTGTCACGTTGAATTTTCAAATTAAATTACGCCCGCTCAATGCCTAGTCGACGTGAACGTAACTTACTTCCAGCCCCATTCACGGACGACTTAGGCCCCATACTCACGAGCAAACATGTCTGCTGAAACTGGCCCGCAGGCCAGTTTCAGCAGACATGTTTGGTCGTGTGTGGGCGCGAGCGGGCCGAATTCCAGCAAACATTTGCCCGCCGGGCCTTTTCCCAGCGGGCAAATATTCCTGGACTTGTTTTAAAACAGCCCGCTGGAATTCAGCCCGCTCGGACATGTACGGTCGTCAGTACAGACCTACCGTACATGTCCAGGCGCCCGCCGTCCCTCGCATGCGTCGAATGACTTCGACGCATGCGTGGAAGCATTTTAAAGGCGGGCCGCCCACGTCGCCGCGTCATTGTCGCGGCGACACCGCGTCATCGACGCGGCGACACCGCGGACACGCCCCGCGTATTGTTTACGCGCGGACTTCTGTACGATGGTGTGTACAACCATCGTACAGAAGCCCTCTGGCAGACATGTATGGTGAAAACGGTCCGACGGACCGCTTTCACCATACATGTTTGTCCGTGTGTACCCGGCCTTACGCAAAAACAACGTAAAATACGACGCTGTTCATACGTTTCCGACGTCCATACCCAACATGACTTACCCCTGCTTTATGAGGGGTAACTTTACGCCTGGCGTATATCTTACGTAAACAACGTATCTTGATACGCCGGGTGCACGTACGTTCGTGAATCGGCGTATCTAGCTAATTAGGATATTCAACACGGAAATATACGGAAGCACCACCTAGCGCCCAGCGTAAATATGCACCCTAAGATACAACGGCGTAGGAGACTTATGCCGCTCGTATCTAGGCAACTGTGAGGCGTATCTGATTCTATGAATCAGGCGCCGAGTTGCAACGGGCCGCACTCAGAGTTACGACGGCGTATCTGGATATATGCCGGCGTAACTCCTTTGAGAATCCGGGCCAATTTGTCAGTCTGTTTCTAACAAATGTGCATAAACCCTTATTATCAGGCGCCGAGTTGCAACGGGCCGCTCTCAGAGTTACGACGGCGTAAACCCTTATTATTCTGGAATAGAGTTTGATAGATTTTTACACCACATGTATTACTGATTTATTTTCTTTGGCTGGCATTGAAAATTAATGGCAGTTCACAATTCCATGTGTTCTTGTGTATTTCAGTAAAGCACATTAAAACCCACATGTGAATGTAGCCAAATAGTTTATTTGAGTCTATACAATATGGAGTTTAATTATAGTCACTAGATGGAGCTGACTATCATTGGAAATAATCCAATTAATAATAAGCTCGGCACAAACTGTTGGCGCTATGTATAATAATAATATTAGAAAAATAAAGTAATAATTCATTATAACTGGCTGAATGCTTGTGACATTTATTACCCTGCAGGGCAGGTTGTTTTTCTACCTGACCTGAAAGAATTAATTATGCTTGTTCTGTAGTAAAATCATTATTTGTACTATATAAAAAAAAATGTATACATTCACTTATCTAAAACATACAGGGCCAGATCCAGAGAGAGAGTACGCCGGAGTACTTTCAAATTACCTGCGTCGTATCTTTAGTTTGAATCCTCAAACCAAGATACGACGATATCTGGGTTCGATCCGACAGGCGTACGGCTTCGTACGCCTTTGGATAGTAGATGCAATACTTCGGCGTCTGCTGGGTGGAGCTTGCGTCGTTTTCCGCGTCGGGTATGCAAATTAGCTTTTTCCGACGATCCACGAACGTACGCGTGGCCATCGCATTCTCTTACGTCGTCTCTAGTCGGCTTTTTCCGGCGTATAGTTAAAGCTGCTATTTTGCGGCATATAGATAGACTTGCCATGTTAAGTATGGCTGTCGTTCCTGCGTCGAAATTAATTTATTTTTTATTTTTTGCGTAAGGCCTAGTACACACGAGAGGATTTATCCGCGGATACGGTCCAACGGACCGTTTCCGCGGATAAATCCTCTCGAGGATTTCCGCGGATTTGGATCCGATGGAGTGTACTCACCATAGGATCGAAATCCGCGCCGAAATCCCATCGCGATGACGTGTCGCGCCGTCGCCGCGATGATGACGCGGCGACGTGCGCGACGCGGTCATATAAGGAATTCCACGCATGCGTCGAATCATTATGACGCATGCGGGGGATCCATTCGGACGGATTGATCCGGTGAGTCTGTACAGACCAGCGAATCAATCCGTTGGGATGGATTCAAGCGGATAGATTTGAAAGCATGTCTTCAAATTTTTATCCGCTTGAAATCCATCCCAGGGGATAAAAATCTGTGGAAACAGATCCGCTGGATTGTACACACCAGGGGATCTATCCGCTGGAGCCGGTCCGTGGATCAATTCCAGCGGATGGATCCTCTCATGTGTACGGGGCCTAAGTCGTCCGTGAATAGGGATGGACGTAAGTCACGTCTAAGTTCAAAAAATTATGTCGTTGCGACGTCATTTCGCGCAAAGCACGGTGGAAAATTTCGAAAAGGGAGCATGCGCAGTTCAATTTGCGCGGGGACGCACTTCATTTAAATGAATCACGCCCCCTAATCGCCGATTTGAATTCTGCCGCCAGAAATGCACTACGCCGCCGTATCTTACGACGCGAAATCTTCCTGGATTTGACTTAAAGCCAGGTAAGATACGGCGGCGTAGCGTATCTCTGATACGCTGCGCCAATCCATTTCTATGTGGATCTGGCCCACAGTTTTTGAAAGCTTGGAAAATATTTACACACATTTAGGATATTAAGGCAATGTTGTATGTACTTTAGGGGATTCTTTACATTAGGTAATAAAAGCTACAGGGCATTCTGTGCTAGGTACTGTATGCAATGTAATAATGTTGAGAAACTCTCCTGTAAATGTAATTCCTACAAGCCCCTGATCTTACCTTTTTGTAAATTATAATGTTAAATATACAGGGGGTTATCCTCAAAAGAGATACTCCGACTTAACTGCTGTTCAGTCTGTGTGTAACTTTGGAAACGATCCTCAAAAGGCTTTTTCCAAAGTTACACAGAAGATCCGGCATGTGTAATTGAATTACACTGCCTAATTTTAGGATGCAGTACCGCATCCGCCGCTGGGGGCATTTCGAGTCGAAATGCCGTTGCTAGTATGCAAATTAGCACTTAAGGCGATCCACAAAGCTTTCTAGCTTCCTTTTTGCGCCGTAAGTGTTATTTTGCAAGTGTAAAATTAGGGCTCGTTCTACAAAGTGTAAAGTTAGTCACACCTTGTAAAGGCCCATTCCAGCGACGGCATTTGGTATGCTTTCCCGAGGGAGAACTCCACGGCAATTTGTAAAAAACAAAACCGGCATGGGTTCCCCCCCAGGAGCATACCAGGCCCTTAGGTCTGGTATGGGTTGTAAGGGGACCCCCCCTACGCCGAAAAATTGACGTAGGGGGTCCCCCTACAATCCATACCAGACCCGTATCCAAAGCACGCTACCCGGCCGGCCAGGAAGGGAGTGGGGACGAGCGAGCGCCCCCCCCCCTCCTGAGCCGTGCCAGGCCGCGTGCCCTCAACATGGGGGGGTTGGGTGCTCTGGGGCAGGGGGGCGCACTGCGGGCCCCCCCACCCCAGAGCACCCTGTCCCCATGTTGATGAGGACAGGACCTCTTCCCGACAACCCTTGCCATTGGTTGTCGGGGTCTGCGGGCGGAGGCTTATCGGAATCTGGGAGTCCCCTTTAATAAGGGGGCCCCCAAATACCGGCCCCCCACCCTAAGTGAATGGATATGGGGTACATCGTACCCCTATCCATTCACCTGGAGGCAAAAAGTAAAATTTAGTAAACACACAACACAAGGCTTTTTAAAATATTTTATTATTCTGCTCCGGACGCCCCCCCTGTCTTCGTTATTAGCTCAATTACCAGGGGGGGCTTCTTCTTCCGCTCTCCGGGGGTCTTCTCCGCTCTCCGGGGGGGGTTTCTTCTCCGCTCTCCGGGGGGGGGGCTTCTCCGGCCTCCGGGGGCCTTCTTCCATCTTCTCCCCTCTTCCGCTCTTGACTCGGCGAACCCCGGTTCTTCTGCAGCTCTCCGGTGCCTTCTTCTTCAGCGCTGGCTGCCTGCTATGTTTGTGTGTTAGCTCGATTTCAAACAGGCAGCCGGCGCGGTCTTCTGTGGCGTCAGGGTCTTCTCTTCCTTTCTTCCGATGTTGCCTCTTGTCGCTGCAATGATGGAAGCGCGCCTTGCATCCCATTTATATAGGCATCACCGTCCCATCATGCTCCGGCAGGTACCCACGTGGTGGGTGCCTACCCACGTGCACCCACCACGTGGGTACCTACCGGAGCATGATGGGACGGTGATGCCTATATAAATGGGATGCAAGGCGCGCTTCCATCATTGCAGCGACAAGAGGCGACGAGGCAACATCGGAAGAAAGGAAGAGAAGACCCTGACGCCACAGAAGACCGCGCCGGCTGCCTGTTTGAAATCGAGCTAACACACAAACATAGCAGGCAGCCAGCGCTGAAGAAGAAGGCACCGGAGAGCTGCAGAAGAACCGGGGTTCGCCGAGTCAAGAGCGGAAGAGGGGAGAAGATGGAAGAAGCCCCCCGGAGTCCGGAGAAGCCCCCCCCCGGAGAGCGGAGAAGAAACCCCCCCCCGGAGAGCGGAGAAGACCCCCGGAGAGCGGAAGAAGAAGCCCCCCCTGGTAATTGAGCAAATAACGAAGACAGGGGGGGCGTCCGGAGCAGAATAATAAAATATTTTAAAAAGCCTTGTGTTGTGTGTTTACTAAATTTTACTTTTTGCCTCCAGGTGAATGGATAGGGGTACGATGTACCCCATATCCATTCACTTAGGGTGGGGGGCCGGTATCTGGGGCCCCCTTATTAAAGGGGACTCCCAGATTCCGATAAGCCTCCGCCCGCAGACCCCGACAACCAATGGCAAGGGTTGTCGGGAAGAGGTCCTGTCCTCATCAACATGGGGACAGGGTGCTCTGGGGTGGGGGGGCCCGCAGTGCGCCCCCCTGCCCCAGAGCACCCAACCCCCCCATGTTGAGGGCACGCGGCCTGGCACGGCTCAGGAGGGGGGGGGGGCGCTCGCTCGTCCCCACTCCCTTCCTGGCCGGCCGGGGTAGCGTGCTTTGGATACGGGTCTGGTATGGATTGTAGGGGGACCCCCTACGTCAATTTTTCGGCGTGGGGGGGTCTCCTTACAACCCATGCCAGACCTAAGGGCCTGGTATGCTCCTGGGGGGGGAACCCATGCCGTTTTTTTCTTTGAAAATGGGCATGGAGTTCTCCCTCGGGAATGCATGCCGCTGTCATTTTTTTTATCCCCGACGCAACTTTAAGCCGTCGCGATCCTCAAAACTCGGCGTAACGTAACTTCGCGCATGCGCAGTACGGCCGGCGCGCATGCGCAGTACGGCCGGCGCGGGAGCGTGCCTCATTTAAATGGGACTCGCCCCATTTGAATAGGAACGCCTTGCGCCGGCGGAATTTTAGTTACACAGCCTGAAATTTCTAGATAAGTGCTTTGTGGATCAGGCACTTAGGTAGAAACTTTAAGGCAGTGTAACTTAAATTGGATTTTTTAAGTTACGTCAGGTTTTTGTGGATCTGGCCCACAGTTCTGATAGGTTTCTCTAATTCTTCATGGTCCAGTTTTTCCTTTCTCAGCACATTGCTATCCATGCATTATACATGTGTGCATGTGTATGTGTTATGTGTCAAATTGCAAAATAACACAATCAATCAAAAATAAAGATGGAGTAAACATGGATTTTTAATTTTTTTTACATCAAATAATATTTATCTTAGTAATTCCAAAGCAAAGAGGTGTTTATTGCAATTCTTTTCAAATGTAATATATCAAAAGCAAGCTAACAAATGCACATCATATTTTTTCTGTGGGAAGCCAATTCTTGTGACTAAAATATGCTTAAAGTGTTATTGAATTCACAAATGTAAAAAGCTGTTACGTTGGGTACACACTGATAGTTTATTTTTTTTTTTTTCAACCCTGCAGATTGAATGAAAAAAAAAATGACTTCCCTTCTTTCTTTTTTTTTTAAGCCTTTATTTTTCATTCCATCTCTCAAGAACATGCTTGCATCAGGGATACTTGCTGATGTCATTGATTGAATGTGCTCATCATGACCACAATTTGCCAAAAGTGATTATTATTATTATACAGGATTTATATAGCACCAACAGTTTGCACATCGCTTTACAACATCAGGGAAGACAGTACAGTTACAATACAATTCAATACAGGAAGGATCAGAGGGCCCTGCTCATTAGAGCTTACAGTCTAGAAGGGAATATTACTAACCCTGTTCCAAATGCTTGCCTGATAGTTCTTAACGGGACTACTGCCGTAAAATTGTTGTTAGTGCTGTTTTGAATTCCCCTGTGTGTGTTTATTTGCCTTGCGCCTTTTATTTTGTACTCCTTACTCATCAACGTAGAGGGAATACTGTATATTTCTAGGCCCCCCTTATTTTAAAGGGGGCTTCCAGATTTCAATAATTTTTCCTCACAGATAACCACATTCCACTGGGCCAGGGGTGCACACAGCCCTTATAATGAAGGCTTTAGAATATCAGAGCTCTTGACAGAAGGGAGGTATGCTCCCATTTTAAGATAGGTGTATGCTCTTGTCTGGAGACCAAGGTGCTCTACCCGCGAGACTGAACTGTTGGAGGCATTCTATTGTCATTAGGCTGAGAAAGCTGAGGCATCCATGCAAGTTTGCTAATGCCGCGTACACACGATCTGGCTTTTGTCCGGTCAAATCACATCGGAATTCCATCGGAAAAATATAGAACATGTTCTATATCTAATGTCTGATGGAATTCATCGGAATTTCCGATGAAAAAACTCAGATGGGGCTACACACGATCGGAAAATCCGATGGAAAAAGTCCATCGGAAATTCCGATCGTGTGTACAGGGCATACGAGAGGGTCTGGGAGACAAAGAAAACTAGGTGAGTCCATGAGAGAATTTGTAAGTCTCAGAGGAATGAGAGAGCTTGAGGTGTCAGGAGAAACCCTATTGAAAGTCCAGGAGTGGGCCTATACAGCAGGGAGCTGTGACTACAGGCTAAGGGACGCAGGAAAAGCCCAGAGAGCCAGGAGAGCTGGTTGAGCCTGTTTAAGGGACCAATGACAGGAGCAGCATTGCTGCCAAAAAGGGAGCCAGGTTGCTCTGCATGGGCAAGGTGTGTGAACATTTAGTGTTTGTTTAAAGGGGTTGTAAATCTTTATATATACCTAGTGAAGTGAATGCCTTCAGGTGATACACAGATATGAACAAATACTCCTATATAAGTTGTCTATTTTCAGTCTTCTCTTCTCTACTGTGCAGAATTTATACAGCTTGTCTGAGCTTCCAGAAAGCAGAGACAGGGAGCTGAAGTTACACTTTGCAGAGCTCAGTGAGGAGAGCCGAGAGCTGATTGGAGGGGAGAGACACACCCCCTTCACACAGCACACAGGAATAGAGCTGAGGCTTAAAAATCCATATCCGACCTTTATGTAGCATAAGAATCTGGTATGGATTTTTGGGGATCCTATGGGTTTTTTTTACTGCATCATTGGTTGTTAGGGTACAGGAAGTTACACAGCACCATTGCTTGTTATGGTGCACCATAATAACCAATGATGCTGTGAGGCCACCTTCATCCAATAAATTGAATTAGTCATCTTGTGCTAGGAAGCCAACAGCTGACCCACATAGCTTCAGAATGCTAGGACTCTTGGACCTTCCAGTGTCCTAGAAACTAGATGTTGTAATTTATTGGCAGTGATGCAGACAACAAATTAATGATTTCTCAGTGAGAGCTTGAGATTCAGCAGGTAGACAACCTTGGCAAATCTGGACATTTATTTTGCCAGTTGTTCAAACTGCAAACACATACATTTTGGATCATACCGTACATCAACCTGAACTTAGATCTCCCCCCAAAAACTAATATGGAGAGGAAAACATTTTGTTTTCTCAGAATCCTAAGAAGTCTTGTACTAGGTTCTGGAACCCAGAGGACTTGTGAAGCTGTGGGTGGCATAAAGCCACCATTTCTAGGTGCACATCTTACCTGGTAACTAGGGATGAGCCGAACACCCCCCCGTTCGGTTCGCACCAGAACCTGCGAACAGACCAAAAGTTTGTGTGAACGTTAGAACCCGGAGAAAGTCAATGGGACACAAACGTTTGAAATCTAATGTACTAATTTTAAAGGCTAATATGCAAGTTATTGTCCTAAAAAGTATATGGGGACCCAGGTTCTGCCCAGGGGAAATGTATGAATGCAAAAACAAGTTTTAAAATGTGACGTATTTTTCGGGAGCAGTGATTTTAATAATGCTTAAAGTGAAACAATAAAAGTGAAATATTCCTTTAGATTTCGCACCTAGGGGGGGGTGTATAATATGCCTGTAACGTAGTGCTCGTTTCCTGTGCTTAGAACTGTCCCTGCACAAAATGTAATTTATATGGCTATGAATATGGATATTAAGGGGAACCCCACGTCAAATAATGAAAAAAAATTATGTAGGGTTCCCCCCAAATATCCATTCCAGACCCTTCAGGTCTGGTATGAATTTTAAGGGGAACTCCACCCCAAATGAAAAAAAATAGCGTGGAGTTCCCCCCAAAAATCCACACTAGACCCTTTATCTGAGCACGCAACCTGGCAGGCCGCAGGAAAAGAGGGGGGACGAGAGAGCGCCCCCCTCCTGAACCGTACCAGGCCACATCCTCTTAACATTATTAGGATGAATTGGGGGTCTGTGGCCCACCCCAAAGCACCATGTCCCCATGTTGATGGGGACAAGGGCCTCATCCCCACAACCCTTGCCCGGTGGTTGTGGGTGTCTGTGGGCGGGGGGCTTATCGGAATCTGAAAGACCCCTTTAACAAAGGGGACCCCTAGATCCCGCCCCCCCTATGTGAATTGGTAATGGGGTACATTGTACCTCTACCATTTAGCAAAGAAAGTGTAACAATTGTAAAAAAAACAGACACCGTTGGGAAAGTCCTTTTTTAAAAAAATAATAATAATTCAATTTTTTGGGGTGGGGTTCCCCTTAAAATCCATACCAGACCTGAAGGGCCTGGTAATTGAATTTGGGGGGACCCCCACACATTTTTTTTATGAATGACTTTTCTCTGTATTGCCGGGAGCCGACAATTCATTATAGCTGCGAGTGATTTTAATGGACTTTTTTTCCTTCAGAAATGACACTTTGTGCAGGGACAGTTCTAAGCACGGTAAACAAGCGCTACTTCACAGGCATACTATACACTCCCCCAGGTACGAAATGTAAAGGAATATTTCACTTTTATTGTTTCACTTTAAGCATTTAAAAAAAAAATGTATTGATACATGTCCCCTGGGGCAGGACCCGGGTCCCCAAACACTTTTTATGACAATAGCTTGCATATTAGCCTTTAAAATTAGCATTAGATTTCAAACGTTTGAGTCCCATAGACTTTAATGGGGTTCTAACGTTTACACGAACTTGCCGCGAACACCCCAAATTGTTCGATGTTTGGCGAACAGGCAATGTTCGAGTCGAACATGAGTTCGACTCAAACTCGAAGCTCATCCCTACTGGTAACCAAGCCTCATTATTAGCCTCAGCTGTCATAGGCTTTTATTTATGTGAACTGACTGATGCCTGGGTCTCCCTCACTCTTGCTCTTTGTGCTGTGGAAACCAGCTGCTATGTAAAAACCCCAATGAAAAAAAAGGCCATCCAAGAGGCACTGGGACTTTGATATGAGTTTAAATAAAGTAGTGAGAGGGCAAGAAACATTTGAAGAGACCACTGGCTCAGGTTAGGCTGCTCACAACAGGCAAGACTGCAGCCAATACCTTTAAGGGGTCCTAATTCAAAACAGTAAAAAGGCACACGTGCTGTCTGTTTGTTTTGAGGAACTTATTAGGAGATACCACAATATTCAGAAGCTGACCTGAGTTTGATTAGTTTAGTTAGTAGCTTTGAAGGGGACATAGGCGTGTGCACAGGGTGTGCCAAGTGTGCCCAGGCACACCTTAATTACCCTGTGCTGCACATATTCCCCCTGCTGCTTAGCTGCAGAGAAAGGGACTCGGGGAAACTCTGTCCTCAGCCTCTTTCTCTCAAAAGTGAGATATCAGGGGTCTGTTTAGGCCCCTGATATCTCACCAAAGCCCCCCAATGGTGCTCCTAAAAAAATAGTAAAAAAAAAATAGTAAAAAATAAATAAAAAATTGTACAACATTAAAAAAAAAATTGTAAAAAGTAATAATAATAATAAAAAAAAAAGTACCGTAATACTGTAATAAAAATAATAAAGTAATAAAAAGTAATACTGGCAACTGTCCCTGCCCACTGACACCATCCACTGTTCTACTGACACTGTCCATTGCCCTACTGCTATATATATATATATATATATATATATATATATATATTGTGACAGGAAGTCAGGTAAATCTGTGGGTGTTGACACAGACGGGACATACATTTCTGCCTTGTTTAGACAATACACCAATTGCTATCAGGCGTCGGCTGAAATGTAGCCAGAAAAGGCTAAAGGCCGTTGGAAAACTTCAGCTGTTCAGAATGAGGCAATTAAGGCCTCTATAAGTAGTCCAGAGGATTACCACTGAATTTGCTGCATGCTGAGGCTTTCTGGGTGAAAGAGAGCAGTACTGAAAGTCTTCTGAGGAGGTGAGGAGAGGATTGATTTTTCTGTGTGATAAAAATCAAAAGACTATTGTTTTTCCTCTGTATGACCAGCACTGTCTACCCAGCAGTAGGCTGTGCAAGACTCCATAGGTAGGTTCCTGTGTGGAAGGTAGACACCCAAAGTGGCCAGGGTTTATTTTATGTTTGATTTTGTTTATGCTGTTTGGATGCTGGCACTTGTTTCCAGCAAAATGGAAGAATAAACCCAAATCTTTGTTTTCAACCGTCTTCGACTGCCTGTCTGTATAAATTCAGTGTGTGGTGAACCCATCCAAGGGGTCACACACCCTGCTTCCGAGCTAACCCCTTACCCATGGTGGAGAATGCGGGCAATTAAAGTAAACCCAAAATGGAGGAGATACTGAAACAGCTGGCTATAGCAAATGCAAATCAACAGCAGGCGAATGCAGGTTTGCAGCGGAGCCTTGCAGCTCAACAACAGGCTCACGCAGCTCAACAACAGGCTCACCAAGAGAGCATGGCAGCTCAACAACAGGTTCACCAAGAGAGCCTTGCAGCTCACCGAGAGAGCATTGCAGGCTTGGAACAGAGACACCAGCAGCAAATGGAGGCCATCGTGAAACAGCTTCAGAGACAGCAGACTGAGGCTGGGAGTCAGGCCAGTAACATACCGACTTTTCAGGTACGACACTTATTGCCAAAGACTGAAGATGCAGACCCTGAGATGTTTCTGAACATGTTTGAGAGAACAGCGGAAAGAGAGAGTTGGCCTAAAGACCAGTGGGCTGGACTAGTGGCCGCCCTATTATCTGGAGAAGCCCAAAAGGCATATTTCGATTTGGAGCTTGCAGACGCAAAAAACTATGTTCGATTAAAAGAGGAAATATTGGCACGTTTCGGTGTAACCCTGGATGTCCGTGCTCAGCAGGTCCACAATTGGAGTTATCAGCAGAAGAAGCCACCTCGGTCGCAGATGTATGACGTCATCCATTTGGCTAGGAAATGGCTGCAGCCAGAAACTCTGTCGGACCAAAAATTTTGGAGCGAGTAGTCATGGACAACTTTCTTAGGTCTCTTCCTAACACCCTGCAGAAATGGGTGAACCATGGTGGTCCGGGAAACCGCAGACAAACTTGCAGACCTGGTCAAAAGGTACCTAACAACAGAGAATTTGTCCTCTTCCACCAGAGACGCACACACTTTTTACCCCAAGACCAGACCCTCCCCACCTATAGGTAAGACTGCATCAAGGGATGTGGGTGGAGAGAGGTACCAAGGAGCAACTAGAGGAATTATTGGGACTACTGCTAATGTTTGGCGAGAGCGGCCTGGAAGACCCATCCCACAGGAGAGGACCAGAAGGTTGATTTGTTACCGTTGTCGGGAAGCGGGACATGTAGCAGCGGTTTGCCCAGCGGGTGATGAACCCATGCAGTGTGACTTTCTGACAGAGAGACGACAGTCCCTTTTTGCAATCACATGCACTGCAGTAAAGGGAAATGAGAAACCTTTATATAGAATGTGCTTAGATGGTAAAATTGTTGTGGTATTGTTGGATTCAGGTAACCTGGTCACCTTAGTGAAAAGTGATCTAGTGGTGGGAAAAACCTTACATCCAAGGAAAATGGCTGTAGTTTGTGTACATGGGGACACTCGAGAATATCCGGTGACTACGGTTTCCTTTGAAACCTCCCTCGGTAACTTGTGTCACCAGGTGGGTTTAGTTCCCAAACTGCCACATGACGCCATTGTGGGAAGGGATTTCCCAAAATTCTGGGAACTCTGGGACTGCCCAGATTCCCCAGTAGGTGGTTCTTCTGAGTCTGAACCATCTACTCCAGAAACCTATAACTGTGAGGATTCTCCTGAGTTTCCATTCTCAGTATTAGCAGGGGAAACACCAGTCCCTAGGAAGGAGCCTGCTACCCCAGAAGAGGAACAGCGGCCGATAGGGTTTGATGACCTCGAGGTGCACAGAGAAAATGTTGTCACTGAGCAATTGAGGGACCCCACATTGCTAAGAGCCCGGGAGAATGTAGTAAAGATAGATGGGGAGTTAGTTAACCCTGACGAGAGGATTGCCCTCCCTTACTTTATTATTGAAAGGGACCTGTTATATCGAGTGTCACAGAGGAAAGAGAACACCATTGAGCAACTGGTAGTGCCTAAACCGTACCGCAAGATGGTTTTGGAACTGGCCCATGGGCACGTTCTTGGGGGACATTTGGGAGTGGAAAAAACCCGGGAGAGGATCACCCAGAGGTTTTATTGGCCTGGGATCACTAACGAAGTGGAATTGTACTGCTCTTCCTGTCCAGTGTGTCAGATTACTGCACCAATGCCACATTTCTGCAGTCCGTTGGTACCCCTGCCCATTATCGAGGTCCCTTTTGAGAGGATCACCATGGACTTGGTTGGCCCCTTACTGAAGTCCACTAGAGGAACATAGCCAGACTCCATAGGTAGGTTCCTGTGTGGAAGGTAGACGCCCAAAGTGGCCAGGGTTTATTTTATGTTTGATTTTGTTTATGCTGTTTGGATGCTTGCACTTGTTTCCAGCAAAATGGAAGAATGAACCAAAATCTTTGTTTTCAACCGTCTTCGACTGCCTGTCTGTATAAATTCAGTGTGTGGTGAACCCATCCAAGGGGTCACACACCCCGCTACCGAGCTAACCCCTTACTATATATATATATATATATATACACATGTGTGTTTTAGCTTTGGGGTGCACACCCTAAGGTAATAGGCTGCACACACCTATGGTAGGGGAGATGTTTTGTCTGTTTTATGCTATGGACTTTCTGTACAAAGCTCTCCTGCATTAAAGATATATGATATGCAAATTAGCTTGAACTGTTCCTGCGTGTTTCTGTCTTGTACATGATTTCTGTTGCCAATACCAGTTTAGCCTGTTCCCCTACAACTGTTTCACTAAATAAAATCTATTACGATCAAAATTCACCTAAGTATCCCACAGGCCCAGCCAAGTTTTGAACAATGAATTTCAATGAATATATTTCTAAGCACAATGTGTAATAATATTCTTTAACTCCACAGACAGATGATTTTCACTTTCTGTCATTTTGGCTGAAGAGTACATAACCTCTGCGTACATGATGAGACACAAAAATGGTTAGATTCCTTTTAATAACATGATCATTTTACAACAGCAATAATAGGCATTTTTATGGTGTACCATTAGACAGCACGGTTCCCATCAAATGACTCAATATTTTGTCATATGCAAAGGTGTATTTATATTGTGGTGGAGACTTGTGGATTAAGGCAATGACTGTAGAAGTTAATTACTATGTAAGAATAAAAAAAACATTCTAAATGTTTTATTTGAAAATCATGCAAAAAAAAATGCTTGTTTTAATATGATTTGTGAAGGTAATTAAAGAAAGGAAATTGTTGATGCGTATGGGTATTAAAAATACAAACTGATTTTGTTGTATGAGGTGTGCCAATATACCATGTCCCTTAGGTCGTGTACACACCAGCAAACATGTACGATGAAACCAGTCCGCCGGACCGTTTTCACCGTACATGTCTGCCCGGGGCTTTCTGTACGATGGCTGTACTAACCATCGTACAGAAAGCCGCGCGTAAACAATACGCGGGGCGTGTCCGCGGTGTCGCCGCGACAATGATGCGGCGACGTGGGCGGGCCTGCCAGTTAAATGCTTCCACACATGCGTCGAAGTCATTCAACCCATGCGAGGGATGGCGGGCGCTCGGACATGTACGGTAGGTCTGTACAGACGACCGAACATGTCCGAGCGGGCAGGATTCCAGCGGACTGTTTTAAAACAAGTCCAGGAATATTTGTCCGCTGGGAAAAGGCCCGGCGGGCAAATGTTTGCTGGAATCCTGCCTGCTCGTGCCTACACACGACCGAACATGTCTACTGAAACTGGCCCGCAGACCAGTTTCAGCAGACATGTTTGGTCGTCTGTACGGGGCCTTAAAGTTCCACTCCTGTCAAAATAAAAAAATGAAACCTTGAGATACATGCATACATATTTTATTACTAGTGATATACCAGGGTAAGGTACATTCTTTTTTACACAAGGGTCTCATTATTACCTATGTAACTGTTTTTTTTAGCTATGAGGCAGAGAGAGAATATACAATTTGACTTTAAAGGGGTTGTAAACCCTTGTGGTTTTTTTTTCCAAATAAAAATAACAAACATGCCTATTAGGGTTGTCCCAATACCACTTTTTTAGGACCGAGTACGAGTACCAATACTTTTTTTCAAGTACTCGCCGATACCGAATACCGATACTTTTTTTAAATGTGTCCCCAAATGCAGCGATGTCCCCCACAGATGCAGCCATGTCCCCCATATATGCAGCCATGTCCCCCATATATGCAGCCATGTCCCCCACAAATGCAGCCATGTCCCCCACAAATGCAGCCATGTCCCCCACATATGCAGCCATGTCCCCCACATATGCAGCCATGTCCCCACATATGCAGCCATGTCCCCCATATATGCAGCCAAGTCCCCCCACATATGCAGCCAAGTCCCCCCACATATGCAGCCATGTCTCCTCATACCTAGATGCCACCGCTGCCTAGTTAATCAGCGTGCGGGGAACATTACAGCTTTCATTTGAATAGCTGTCTGTTCCCCGCCGTGCCGCGTATAGACACTCCCCCTTGCTCGGGATTGGACGGGTGATCTGCACTTTGATAGACAGATCACCCGTCCAATCCCGAGCAAGGGGGAGTGTCTATACGCGGCTCGGCGGGGAACAGACAGCTATTCAAATGAAAGCTGTAATGTTTCCCACACGCTGATTAAATAGGTGGCGGGGGCGTTGCGGTATGCGGCGGCATTGCGGCGGTGGCGGCGACAGCAGTGGGGGGGTAGTATCGGATCTGGCACCGGGGGCATTTGCGGGAGTACAAGTACTCCCGCAAATGCTCAGTATCGGTCCCGATACCGATACTGGTATCGGGACAACCCTAATGCCTATACTTACCTGCTGTGTGCAATCATTTGCACATGCACAGCACAGCCCCAATCCTCCTCTTCTGGGATGCCCTGGGTCCCCCATCTTCATTGGGTGCCCCCACAAAAAGCCACTTTCCCGGGGGGGCACCTGTGCTGGCTCACTCCTGTCCATTGACACAGACAGCGGGACTTCACCCCGCCCCCTGCTTAAATGTCACTGAATTTGATTGACAACAGCGGAAGCCAATAGCTCCTGCTGCTATTAATCTTTCCAATGAGAAGAGACAGTGGCTGGAGCTCGTGCACATCGATGGATCACTGGAGGGAGCTGCAGCACAGAAGGTTTTTCATCTTAAAGCAGAGTTTTACCCAAAAATGACACTTCCGCTTTTCGGAATCCCCTCCTCCTTCGGTGTCACATTTGGCACCTTTCAGGGGCAGGATTGAGCAAGATACCTGCGTAATCCAGGTAATTGCTCCCACTTCTGGGCATAGGTTGCCTCGGCGACCTATGCCATGTCCGGCGCCTACTTTCCCCCCCCCCCCGCTGTCTTCTTGGAAACACAGGTCCCAGAAGACAGCATGGACCAAGGCTTCACTTCCTGATTCCCTTACCGAAGATGGCGGCGCCTCCACCCAAGAGCCGAGGAACAGATCGACTTCAGGTGACAACATTGCGGGACCCAGGACAAGTGAGTATCCTTATAATAAAAGTCAGCAGCTTCAGTATTTGTAGCTGCTGACTTTTAATTCTTATTTTTTTGGGCGGAACTCCGCGTTAATGCATAGAATGCATTAGGGTGAAAAACCTTGAGGCTTTACAATCACTTTCAATACAATATGTATGATAAGATGCCTATAGCAACTGAATATCGAGTTCAATTATAAATACAGCATATATTCTTTCCATTCATAAATGCATGCAATACATTCCTGGAACAGAAGACTGTTTGGGGCAGATTCTCGTAGAATGGCGTAACTTAGGGCGGGCATAACGTATCTCATTTATGTTACGCTGCCGCAAGTTTTTCAGGCAAGTGCTTTATTCACAAAGACCTTGCCTGTAAAGTTGCGGCGGCGTAGCGTAAATCACCCGGCGCAAGCCCACCTAATTCAAATTAGGCGGGTAGGGGGCGTGTAGCATTTAAATTAAGCACGTTCCCACGCCGAACGTACTGCGCATGCGCCGTCCGTAAAATATCCCAGGGTGCATTGCTCCAAATGACGTCACAAGGACGTCATTGGTTTCAACGTGAATGTAAATGGCGTCCAGCCCCATTCACGGACGACTTACGCAAACAACGTAAATTTATACATTTCGACGCGGGAACGACGGCCATACTTAACATTGGTTGCGCCTCATATACCCAGGGGGCAACTTTACGCCGGGAAAAGCCTAATGTAAACGTCGTAACTTAACTGCGTCGGCCGCGCGTACGTTCGGGAATTCGCGTATCTAGCTAATTTGCATACTCGACTGGGAAAACGACGGAGGCGACACCTAGCGGACAAAAAAAAATTGCATTTAAGATCCGACGGCGTAAGAGCCTTATGCCTGTCGGATCTAATGGATATCTATGCGTAACTGATTCTAAGAATCAGTCGCATAGATACGACGGCCCAGATTAGGACTTACAACGCTGTACATGGCGTTGCGCCGTCGTAAGCCCTTTGAGAATCTGGGCCTAAGTCTGCTAAGAGCCATACATGGGTGAGTCCTAATCTTTGTACAATTAAAAAAAAAGAATTACGGCTGATAAGATTTAGTTGGCTCCTTGCCATGGAACTCATGCATAAACGTGGCGTATGTTCTCATCAAATATTTTGGCTCATCTTTGAAATCATGTATCATTGTGCTCTTTCAGTTTTATGTTTGGCTTAAATGTTTTACTGATTGTGTTTTTGTCAGGAAAAAAAGAAGGAACATGTGCAGAGGTTCATGCAAATGGGATAACAGCTTGAAACCATCCAAACGTTGTGTAGGAGTCCAGTACTGGTGCTAGTCTTGTTCTGTATTTGGAGTGGAAGAACCTTGGCAGCAATAGATGGTTTGACTGTAATGGTAATATTTAGGATTGCCAAGTATAAGTAATGACTGTGTGTTTCAGGGCTGTGCATGTTTCTTCAACTAAGTGATCTTTGTTCAGCATTAAATGTTTATAGAACCCTTTTAGGAATTATATATTTGGAATAGAAAAGGAAATTCTACCTTCTATAGTCCACATTTTATCATTTTCCAAGTTCAGTCTTGCCAAAATCAGTTTTTGCTTGCAAATATTTGACCTGGTTGTTATTACTGTACCTCCTATGCATTCAGCAGGATTAAACCCAAAAACAAAAATGTAATGTATTGCAGCTTACCAGTCATTAACCTCTTATCCACTGTTATGCCCCGTACACACGAAAATGAAATTTTTTAAATTGGTTGTGAAAAATGGTCATGTAGGCTCCAGAGCATTTTTTGCGACGATGTTTTTCTCGTCGTGAAAAACAGTCGTGCGTAGGCTTTAACGATGGGAAAAAAAGTGCATGCTCAGAAGCAAGTAATGAGAAGGGAAATTTGCATAATCAGCCCAAAGGGTGGCGCCATTCAAATGGATCTTCCCCTCTATAGTGCTGCATATGTGTTGTACGTCACCGCGCTTTGCTCGAGAATTTTTTATTACGATCGTGTGTATGCAAGGCAGGCTTGAAAAGAATCACGTAGAGAAAAACTTTGTTTTTTTCCATGACATGAATAACGGTCATGTGTGGTGGATCGGCAGTGCTTTATTTACAGTGTTGTTTATGAATGCCACTGGATAAATAGCCATTGAGTGATGAGTGATCGCTGTGTTCCAACGTGCCAATAGACAGCTGAAAACACAAAGCCACCACTATACCCATCCAGTCCTAGAAACTGGGTACCATATGATTGCTGTGATTGGTCAATACACCTATTAAATGGTACAATTTACAGTGCTGCAGCTGCTGATCCATGCATTCTGTTACAGTGACACAAATATTTTTTTAACTGTTTCCTGACCCCTCCCCTCTTACACATACTTACAATTAGCCAGATTCAGGTAGATGGGCACATCTTTGTGCCGGCGTAACGCAGCGTATTTGCGCTACGCCGGGATAAGTCAGAGAGGTAACTACACGATTCACAAAGCACTTGCTCTCCACGTTGCGCCGGCGTAAGGTAAATTCAAAGGTATAAGCCGGCGTAAGTGTAAGTGGGTGTGACCTTATGCAAATGATGGCCTGAGCGTGGTGCAGTGGCTTACGCCCGGCGTATCATCAACGGAGCATGCGCAGGGATGTCGACGTATGATCGCTTCCTTGTGCGCATGCTCACAACTACGCCGGCCCAACTTCCTGGTAAATGCCGGCCCACCGGCTTACGCCAAGCGCATAAATATGCCCAGACATGCGCCCGTCCGACGCAAAATTACATCCTGCTTTTTCCCCCACAAGCAAGGTAATTTTGCTGTGTTTTTTTGCTGGGCTATTTTGCTGTGCTATGGCTGCTACAGTGAGCAAGAGGAAGAGGAATTTTTCTCCCCAGGAGAGGGCAGTTGTCATCTCAGCCATGGAGAAATACAATACCTTCCTCCATGGTGCCCAGAGTCGGGATACTAGTCGCACCAGGAAGCAGGTCATCCTGGAGACCATCGCGACTGAAGTTAGTGCCATTGGCAATGCCACTTACTAACTAACCAAGGACATTAACAAGAAGATTAATGACCTGAAGCTCCGTGTGCGGGAGAAGCTGGGCGCCATTCGGAAGCACCAGACGGCCACGGGTGGCGGACCACCCTGCAATATTATTTTGACCCCAGAGGAGGAGGTGGCCGCCCGGTGTCTGCAGAGGGAGCAGTTTGAGGCCTCGTACACACGGCCGAGGAACTCGACGTGCCAAACACATCGAGTTCCTCGTCGAATTCAGCCCTGAAGCCGCCGAGGAGCTCGGCGGGCCGAGAGCTCCCATAGAACAACGAGAAAATAGAGAACATGTTCTCTATTTTCTCGACGAGTTCCTCGGCGGCTCCATCGGGCCGAAAGTGTACACACGACAGAGTTTCTCGGCAGAATCCGGCTCTGACCGAGTTTCTCGCCGAATTCTGCCGAGAAACTCTGTCGTGTGTACGAGGCCTAAGGGCGTTGAGGGCTTTGATTCCCATGATGATGCCTCGAGGACAGATAAGTGTTTTATATCCCCTATCCGGTGTGTAGCATGTGAGGGGGTGGAAGGGAACATGTGACAAGTGTGTGGGTCCCCAAACATGTGACTGCTTTATGTCATCCACAGATGTGCAGGAGGGAGTGGGCCCATCTGCTGCCGGTGGCCGTCCCACGACATCGTCCCTGGAACAGCCTCAGCCAGACCCCCAAGGTCCAGCGGTGGAGGGGAGTGGCCACACCTCTCCTCTCGAGGAGGTGGTGGAGGAGTCGGTGGACCTTGGGCAGATAGGCCACATTATAGAGGAGTCCAGTGTTCTGCCTGGGCCCTCTCACAACTCCCCCCCATCAGGAGAAGCCCCGATGTGTCAGGCACCAGCAGGGGAACCCCCTCAAGGGGCTCACCCTACACCCACTCCCAAGCGTCTTCTGCCTCAAGGAAGGCGACAAGGAAGACTAGGGGTGTACCTCTAAGTGTCCAGGTCCAACTAGCCCTGGTCCAGGGCCGGCATATAGGGGATATAGCCGGGCACCCACAGCGGGTGGCAGAAAACACTGCCCAGATTTATGACGCCGTGCAGGATGGCAATGCCAATAGTGCAGCAGTGGTCACCTGCGTTGGGGAGCTGCAGGCTACCACTGTGAACCTAGTGGCAGAGGTTCAAACACTTACTGAGGCCATCCACGCCAACACGGATGCCATCACCTGCCAGCTGAGGATAAAGGCCCAGACAAACCCCTTTCCTGAGCCGAATTGCCGTGACCTTGGAGGGCAGGCAGCCATCACCTGCCAGGAGTGGCACACCCGGGGATGAGCCACCTCCAGATGTAGCACCGCCCCACCGCAGGCTCCCCCAGGCAGCTGAGGAGCCAGAGAGCTGCCACCAGGCGTTGAGTGTTTTTTCGTTTAATGCTCAGGTCATGAGCCTTTTTTTTTTTAAGCACACAGTGAGGAGTGCTGGCTACAGTGTGACTGGTGTGTGAATGTGGGGGTGAAACTCCTGCCAGTAAGGGGTGTCACCCTCGGTCGTCGGGGAGAAATTATCCCATTCCCCACGACCGTGTGAATGTGGTATGAATGGACAGCGACATAATTGGGGCCTTGGCGTGGTGTTGCTGCTCCCAAGTCCTGCATGGTGGACTTGGGCTAATCCAATGTGATGTGGATGTGGTGTGTGTGAGCTAGGGACCACAGTGGTGTGCATGCATGCATTCTCCTTGTGCCATGATGAATGTGTGTGTTTAATGTGCAAAGATGTCTTCTGTGAGGCGTCTCCTGACTGCTGCTCCCTCAGCAGATGGGGTACCCTCATTTAGGAGGGGAATGTGTGGTTCGGGGGTCAGGTCATCACGTAGGTCAATCTCCAGGCCCTTTCTCATGGCGTAGTTGTGCAGCACGCAACATGCACCGATGATCTGGCACACAAAGTTTGGGGAATACAACAGGGTCCCCCCGGACTTATCCAGGCATCGGAAACGGGACTTCAGGAGGCCAAATGTGCGTTCCACCACTGCACAGGTACGTATGTGTGCAGTATTGTAGTTTCTCTCTCCTGTGGTTTGGGGATTCCGGTATGGAGTCAGGAGATGGGGTCCAAGTGCATATGCAGAGTCACCTGGAAGGGAAAAGACAGGAGGATGTTAGTCGTGCATGTGCCCCTCGTGATGTCTGCATCATGGGGTCAGACAGTCATGCCTGACTCCCATGTCACTCACCAACCAGCCAGCTGTCCCCATACACGTTCTGTTCAAAATCTGTTGGGATGTTGCTTTGACGGTATATGTAGCTGTCGTGGCTGGACCCTGGATGTTTGGCACGGACGTGCCATATGAGGCATTGGGCATCGGCTATCACCTGTACGTTGATGGAATGCCACTGCTTCCGATTGCGGTATACTGTATGTGCTCTGTGTCACGGGGGGGGGGGGCCGTAGTGCCACATGTGTGCAATCAATGGCCCCCACAGTGCGTGGGAATCTTGCAATTTGGTAGAAATCCTGCATTGCCTTCAGCCGCATATGCTCATAGGTGGGTCTGATGAAGTGGTGGGACATGCGTCTGAGGATTGCGGGGACAACCTGGTGCACACATCTGCTCATGGTGAATTGTGACATCCCAGCCACAACTCCACTTGTACGCTGAGATCCATTGGCGAGGAAATGCAGTGTTGCCAGTACCTTGACCAGTGGCTGCACTGCATGTGCACGATGTGTCTTGCTGGTGATGTCATCGTGCAGGGTTGTGGCTAATTCTAGGATGGCATCAGGGCTGAATCTGAAGATGCGATACACCTCGGAATCACCCATGCCAAAGACGTCCATGTGCGTGCGGTATATCCTCTCCCGTGCCCTCCTACGAGTCGGTGGACCCATTAGTAGTGCTAGGACCACGGCTGCCCCTGGCATGTTGGCACACAGATGTGTTCTCCTGCAAGTGTGGTTGCTCAGCTTGCTCAGCTCGACCGTAACGATGCTGCTATAGCTGCTCTCCAGCTGACCTGAGCAAGTCTGGTGCAAAGATAATCCAGCTGTTTGATGGAATAACTTTAGGCCTGACGTACGAGTTACGCGCACCACGCGTAGCCTGCGTCGGGCGCTCTTACATGCGTGAATCGGCGTATCTCCCTTATTTGCATATTTGAATAGGAAATCAATGTGAGCGCAAGATGTGTCGAGCGTAAATATGCGCCCACGATACGCCGGCGTAGGAAAGTGTTGTCGGTCGGAGGAAGCCTATTTTCAGGCGTACCTTGTTCTTTGGGTATGGAACATAAATACGCCGGTGCATATTTACACTTACGCGGCATATCTGTAGATACGCCGGCGTAAGTCTTTCTGAATCTGGCTAAGTATCTCACAAAAGTGAGTACACCCCTCACATTTTTGTAAATATTTTATTATATCTTTTTATGTTACAACACTGAAGAAATTACACTTTGCTACAATGTAAAGTATTGAGTGTACAGCTTGTATAACAGTGTAAATTTGATGTCCCCTCAAAATAACTCAACACACAGCCATAAAGTGAGTACACCCCTAAGTTAAAATGTCCAAAATGGGCCCAATTAACCATTTTCCCTCCCCAGTGTCATGTGACTCGTTAGTGTTACACGGTATCAGGTGTGAATGGGGAGCAGGTGTGTTCAATTTGGTATTATTGCTCTCACTCTCTCATACTGGTCACTGGGAGATCAACATGGCACTTCATGGCCAAGAACTCTCTGAGGATCTGAAAAAAAAAGAATTGTTGCTCTACATAAAGATGGGCTAGGCTATAAGAAGATTGCCAAGACCCTGAAACTAAGCTGCAGCATGGTGGCCAAGACCATACAGCAGTTTAACAGGACAGGTTCCGCTCAGAACAGGCTTCACCATAATTGACCAAAGAAGTTGAGTGCACATGCTCAGTGTCATATCTAGAGGCTTTGGGAAACAAAAGCATGAGTTCTGCCAGCATTGCTGCAGAGGTTGAAGGGTGGGGGGGTCTGCCTGTCAGTGCTCAGACCATATGCTGCACACTGCAACAAATTGATCTGCATGGCTATCATCCCAGAAGAAAGCCTCTTTTAAAGATGATGCACAAGAAAGCCTTAAAACAGTTTACTGAAGACAAGCAAACTAAGGGCATGGATTACTGGAACCATGTCTTGTGGTCTGATGAGACCAATATAAACTTATTTGGTTCAGATGGTGTCAAACATGTGTAGTGGCAACCAGGTGAGGAGTACAATGACAAGTGTGTCTTGTCTACAGTAAGTAGGGTGGTGGGAGTGTCATGGTCTGGGGCTGCATGAGTGCTGCCGACACTGGGGAGCTACAGTTCATTGAGGGAACTATGAATGCCAACATGTACTGTGAAATACTGAAGCAAAGCATGACCCCCTTCCTTCGGAGACTGGACCACAGGGCAGTATTAAAAACATGATAATGACCCCAAACACACCTCCTTGACAAACACCGCCTTGCTAAAGAAGCTGAGGGTAAAGGTGATGGACTGGCCAAACATGTCTCCAGACCTAAACCCTATTGAGCATCCTCAAAAGGAAGGTGGAGGAGCACAAGGTCTTTAAAATCCACCAGCTCTGTGATTTCATCATGGAGGAGTGGAAGAGGACTCCAGTAGCAACTTGTGACGTTCTGGTGACTTCCATGCCCTAGAGGGTTAAAGGGGTTGTAAGGGTTATAAATATATATTTTTTAAATAACAAACATACCATACTTACCTCCACTGCGCAGTTCGTTTTGCACAGAGTGGCCCCAATCCTCATCTTCTGGGGTACCTCGGCAGCTGTCTCGGCTCCTCCACGCAAGAGCTAACCCCCTTCTGGGAGGCACTCTCCCAAGAGGGTTAGCTTGCGGACACATAGCCGCCAAGTGTATCACTCTGCCCCGCCCCCGGCGCCATTGATTTGATTGACAGCAGCGGGAGCCAATGGCTGCGCTGCTATCAATCTCAAGCTGGGGGAAAGCATTGCGAAATCGCACCCACAGATTTTTGTGGCTCAGGTAAGTAAAATGGGGGGCTTGCGAGTGCAAGGTGTTTTTTCACCTTAATGCATAGGATGCATACACTAAATATTGACACTTTGGGCCCCACTTTGGACATTTTTAGTTAGGGGTGTACTTACTTTTATTGCCAGTGGTTTAGACGTTAATGGCTGTGTGTTGAGTTATTTTGAGGGGACAGCAAATTTACAGTTATACAAGCTGTACATTCACTACTTTACATTGTAGCAAAGTGTAATTTCTTCAAGGTTGTAACATGAAAAGGTATTATAAAATTTTTACAGAAATGTGAGGGGTGTACTCACTTTCGGTAGATACTGTATATCCAAAACTGTCTCCAGGGGCCTGTAAATTAACCCCTTACCACCATTATCCTGCCTATCTAAACATTAACCCCTTCACCTCCACCCAGCCAGTGTATGACACAATGCATTAACCCCTTCACTCCATTCTTCCTCTGTGTATGATACATTTATGTATCTAGTGCACCATTCTTAGGCTTCATATTTAATCCCCTCAGTGTTGGCATGTTTCTTAAATTCCAAAAAAATGTGTCAAAAAATTAGCTCATCTTGGCATACCTGCTTTCTGAAAAGGAGTAATGTCAGGGTTTTTGTACTATCCTGACATTTGTGTTATAATAGGAAGCAAGGAAAACATGTTTTTTCAAAATTATTGGTCTCTTTTTCCTTTTTATAGTAAAAAAAAAGAAAAGAAAAACAGCGGTTACTAAATACCACCAAAAGAAGGCTCCATCTGTCTCAAAAAATGATATAAAATACATTTGGGTACAGTATTGCATGACAGAGTAATTGTCAGACAAACTATTACCATGCTGAAAATTTAAAAATGGCCTGGTAATGAAGAAGTATTTCAGACTGGTACTTAAGTGGTTACATATGGTGGCTGCATTTTTTTTCTTTCCTTAGGGTTTTTACATTAATTTCACCTGGTGATCTGGTCAGTAACACATTTCCTTTCTTAGGGTGGTTCCACTCTGGTTGGAGGAACAATGGAGCCACGTTTAAACAGCAGCATTTCCAATCTGTAACACAGGGTGGCTTGGAGTGGGACCTCTATCAAATGAGAAAGTGACAGGGCCACCATTGAACTGCAGTACTGTCTGGAGAGGGTCCTGTTAGATCAGTGGTTCTCAACCTAGGGGTTGGGACCCCCTCGGGGGTTGAATGATGATTTGCCAGGGGTTACTGAATCCTGGACTGTTCCTGAACCCCACACCTCTCTCCTAAGCCTCTTTGCAGCCTCCCATTCAGTTTGTGGCATGGCTGGGGGGCAGAGACCAAAGGTCAGCTGACTGGTGAGGAATGCGAAGTTGGAGGGGCTGGAGGAGACCATATCTCCTGATTTTGGCATAGGTGTCACTGCTATGAGACACCACAAAGTCAGAAACACACTGAAAGCCAGAGACACAGTGAGTAACACTACCTGTGATTATAGTTGCCATTAAAAGTTCCCACTACAGTTCTTAGATCAGCACATGACCTTGATCAAGAGCACCTGAGTTGGCCGATCAGAACTCCCCCAGCACTGCCACTGACCCCCCCCCCCCCCCCACCACGAGTAATGCCACTCATCACATTCCCCCCACCAAGGAGTAAGAGAAGGAATAAAAATAGAGAATACAGTAGGTGACCGCAATATTGTGTCAAACTTGCTTCTTTTCTCTGCAAGATTGACCACCTATGAGCCCCGTCGTGGGAGCCAGCGCCGAGCTGGCTCGCCGGGAAGGGAAAAAGCCAACATACGTCTGACTTAGAAGTGACGAGGATCCGACTTGGATTCCTGCCAATTCCAGACATGGAAGCATGAGGGGGAAATCCAAAAAACGGCATTGGGTTCCCCTCCAGGAGCATACCAGGCCCTTGGGTCTGGTATGGATTGTAAGGAGAACTCCCCCTACACCGAAAAATGGTGTGGGGGGTTCCCCCAAAATCCATACCAGACCATTATCCGAGCACGCCGCCCAGCTGGTCAGGAAAGGAGTGGGGATGAGCGAGCGCCCCCCCTCCTGAGCCGTACCAGGCTGCAACATGGGGGTGTGGGTGCTTTGGGGCTGTCCCATGTTGATGAGGACAGGGCCTCTTCCCGACAACCCTGATCATTGGTTGTTGGGGTCTGCGGGAACGATTTATATAGTGTTCTTTTGACGTCACAGTCCCAGCATGCTCCGGGTGGTGACGACATAAGGGGGCGGGTAATTATGTCATCACCACCTGAAGCATGCTGGGACTGTGACGTCATAAGAGGCCTATATAAATCGTTGCGCACCGCACACCCGGCATTACAGCAGAAGGGAGCATCGTGGCAATATCGGAAGAAAAGAAGAGGGAAGAAGGCGACGAGGAAGACCGGGCTAGCCGCCGCTAGTAAAAGAGCTGCAAAGAAGATAGCGACGCAGCCCGGCAGAAGGAAGAAGGCACCAGGAGCTGACTAATAAATGATTTTAAAAACCTGTGTAGTGTGTTTATTTTTTTTACACTTTCCCTCCAGGTGAATGGGTAGGGGTACGATGTACCTCATACTCATTCACCCAGGGTGGGGGGCCTGGATCCGGGGGCTCCCTTATTCCCGATAAGCCCCCCGCCCGCAGACCTCAACAACCAACGGCCAGGGTTGTCGGGAAGAGGCCCTGTCCTCATCAACATGGGGGCAGGGTGCTTTGGGGTGGGGGGCCGCAGGGCGCCCCCCTGCCGCAAAGCACCCACACCCCCCTATATTGAGGGCATGCGGCCTGGTACAGCTCAGGAGGGGGGGCGCTCGCTGACTGGCCGGGCGGCATGCTCGGATAAGGGTCTGATATGGATTTTAAGGGAACCCCCATGCTGTTTTTCGCTGTAGGGGGAGTTCTCCTTACAATCCATACCAGACCCAAGGGCCTGGTATGCTACTGGAGGGGAACCAATGCTGTTTTTTTATTTAAAATTTGGAGTGGATACCAAACACAGTGTCTGGAATTGGCGGGAATCCAAGATGGATCCCCGTCACTTCTATCTCACGCTCATTGGAATGTGCTTTTCCTATTGCAGCGAGTGCAAGATGTCGGCACCCTGTCACCGAGAACCAGCGCGATTGTGCTGAAAACACATTCCCGCGGACAGATACTGTACATGGAAGGGAGAGGAAAAAAGGGGGAGGAACAAAGAAAAAGGGAGAGAAAAAATAAGATAAAGAACAATAAAGATGGCTAGAGAGAGGAATGGGGAAAAAAAACAAGAAATCAGGATAGAGAGAGATAAAAGGGAAAGAAAAGAGAACAAAGAGAAAGAGTAGTACATACTAAAATGTAACAGAAAGGGGTTTGAATACTGTATAAGTGGAAGGGACTCAGGGAGCGCTAAATGTCCTTGGGTTAGGGGCGCAAATTAGTTGTCTTGCCTTGAGTGCTGACAACCCACGCTATGAAAATAAATTTACTGTTAGGGGTCCCCACAACTTGGGAAATTTTAGAAAGGGGTCACGGCACTAGAAAGGTTGAGAACCACTGTGTCAGATGCACTAGCAGACTTAAGGCTCATACACACAGTCAGACATCCAACAAAATTTCCCTTGGATTTTTTTCCTAATTGATTTGTCTGGCCACACCCATAGCATACACACAGTCAGACTTTTCTGCAAACTTTTCTAAAACTTTCCTAACATCACATGTTTTTTTTGCTATTTTCTGCTCTTTACCGCCACCCTTTGGTTAACTTCTGCTATTGGTTGTTGCTTTTAACATTGGTTCTGAGCATGCATATTTGCACTTTGTCCAAAAGTTGGTTGGATTGCTGTACACACAGTCAGACAAAGCACCATCGGACTTTTGTTGCCGAAAAGTTGGTCCGTTTGCAGACCCAACTTTTTGTTGGATGAAACCCGAAAAAGTTGGTCCGATGGAGCGTACACACGGTCAGACAAATTAGAAAACTTGCAGATTTTGAAGTTGGTTGGCAAAAAGTGTGACCGTGTGTATGGGGCTTAAGACAGACTTAACAACAAATTAAAGCCAAACTCTGGCTAAAGCGCCGCAATCTGTCAGCAGTTGACAAATCATTGTAACAGGCCGGCCTCAGTACCATGTGATCGCTGTGACTAATCACAGCGATCACATGACAGTTGTACACAATGAATGTCTTTCATTCATAGCCATTCATTGCATACTATTGTGATGATTTCTGTGACTAGTCACAGTGATCACATGGTATAGACATTTGCGTCTCTACCATGTAATAGCTGTGACCAATCACAGCTATCACAATAGTACTTCACTCTGTGAATAAATGGATGACATTCATAAACATATAATAATATTATTTATAACAGTAATCATCACTGTCATAAGCAATCATAGTTTAAGAAAAACAATCTGATCACTGTCCCTATGGTAACATTGCACTGCTCTGGTCACAAATGTGTTATTATTATTTTTTACATACTGTCACCAATCATTTTCCCTGATCATCACCACACTAGTGATATGATGCCGCTGTACTGCTCTGGTGACTGTACAAAGAAAAATTGTAAGTTAAAAAATGTTTTTATATCATTTCTTAATTTTCAAAAAAATTGTGTCGCATGACCAAGCAATTGCCAGTTAAAGTAGAACAGTGCTGAAATGCCGTAGTCATGAAAAGAGTAAAATCTTCTGGAGGTCAAGTGGTTAAAAAGTGATAGCTGGAGTCCAACTTTAATTTGTTAGTTGCTTATGTAAAGTCAATCTACATCTAATAGTGCATCTAACACTATCATCCTATCCCAGCTTTTTTTAACCAGGGTGTCCAGGCGCCATGGGGTGCCTTAAGGCTTCTTCAGGGGTGCCTTTAAAAAAATGCCTAGAAATTGCCCAAAAATGTATATGTAGAATTAGGGGCTGCTAAGTGATATGGCCCGCCTTTCACCCTGCCGGGCCTGGCATTCACCTCCCAGACACTCCAAGACAATGAACAGACCGTTAGCTTTGGTTTTGTTGTTTTATTGAGGGAATTTAACTTGGATGGGGTATGATAAAGATGGGATGCCCTGCGAAATAATAGCAAAGTTGCTAGGGAGCTGAGGAAGCTGCCCAGGGATATAGATTCCAGGGTCCTGGGAAAGGGCCTGAATCGTGTTGGAGCTCAGGAAGAAAGGGGAGCCGCCCCCCCTCCGGCACCCCTAGTGGGAACATACTGTGTCAGATGACAGGGCGTCCCCGCCCCCCAGTCTAGGACCCCCCACAAGACGCTGTTGTGTTCTAGGGATGTGCCCCAGTGTGATCCCTATAATAAGTGGAGAGATTCCCAGAGTGGGAGAGAGAAAGAAAAGCGAGGAAGAGGAAAGAGAAGGAGTGGAAAGTGGGGAGGAATGGAGATATTGAGGTAGAATCATTCACCTGAGTGTTGATTTGAAGTTTCCTGGGGGGTAATATACCCAGGAATTCCCATGAATCGAGCCCCTGGTTCCAAATGATTTCAAACTTGCATACCGAGTCTGAAATGATAATAGCCAACTTTTCTTGGGCCATAATCCAGGAGACTTTCCGTTTGGCTGCCTTTATGAAGACTGAGGGTTGTTTCCAGTCCTTTGGAAGAGTTAATTTGGCTCCTACCAAAATGAAGTGTATAAGTTTATGGTTACTTCTGGAGACCTTCTCCAAAAAGGTCTGAACTTAGGGCATTCCCATCAAATGTGGGCTAATGTGCCCACAATTTGGCAACCCCCACAACAAAGGGGGTCAGCTGAGGGATAAAATGTGGCTAATCTGGAGGGGGTCATGTACCATCTGGTCAAGACCTTTATGTAAACTTGAGAAAGGTGGACCACCAAGTTTTTGACAAAGTTTGGCATTAATCATTAGTTACAATTGGATGGTTTCAAATTTAGCAATGCCTCTTTTAGATTTTATTTTTGTAATCTTTTACAATAGTGTATGTATCATTCGGTATATGTCAATCCAGAAATATTTAATTTTGGGACACTCCCACCAGATGTGTAAAAGAGTACCAGTTGTTTGGAGAAATCCTTGAAAGCCTCAAAAACATTGCTTGCAGTTTGATATAAAGGGGCTCACCTATCTGCAAAAGTGAGGACCAAAGCTCAATTTTATTTACGGCTCTATTCACACCTGATTCCAAATCACTGCAAAACGTGGGATGCGTTTGCAATGCCATTACTTCTAATAGCACCCCAATCGTGCCACGATTGTTGAACGGTAAATTGTGCTGCAATTTTAGTAAATCCCAACACACAATGCTGACGTCCAAAAAAAAGCTCATGTTTCAAGCGCCACAAGCTGTGATTGTAGCATGATTTACCATGCGACACCTGCTGTAAAATCGCGGTGTGATTGGGGTGCCATTAGGAAGTAGTGGCATCGAAAACATGTCCTGCCCTTGATCAGGAGTTTTCTAGAATTGGCAGCATGAACAATATGTAAAATGCTGTGTATATTATCACTTGTTTGCCTCCTGGGCATGAAGTCAAGCTGATCTTTTCCTATAATTTTTTTTTATACCAGTGTTTAGGTGAATTGGTAATATGTAAGCAAGAATCATATCATCATAATTAAGTAGCGTGTATCGGAATCAAACATGTTTCCTTTTAGAAAAGCATTATAATAAGAAGTTAATCGTGGAGCCGATATAGCGATAATTATTTTGATAATAAAGAGCAGATAGGCCATCTAGGCCCGATTTATTTTGCATTTTAAGTGCCTTGATCTACAAGCACATATCTAGTTACACAAGACAGATGTAATGCCATCCCATCCCTGATCAGGAGCATGGGGTGCAGAATCACAGATGATATTAGCAAATGTAGCACTACCCCCGTGGGAGCTGCTGAGAATAATTTTGGTTCCTGGCGCTACCCCAACTTTCAGAACTAAGGCCCGGATTCAGAAAGGACTTACGCCGATGTATCTTCTGATATGCCACGTAAGTCCACGGATGCGCCGTCGTATCTATGCGCCTTATTCAGCAAATCAGATACGCCTGAATTTTGGCTTCATATGACCGACGTAAGTCTCCTACGCCGTCGTATCTTGGGCGCATATTTACGCTGGCCGGAAGGGGCACTTAGATTGATTTACGTGTCGAATATGTAAATGACCTAGATACGCCGATTCACGAACGTACTTACGCCCGTCGCAGTAGTCTACGCCATTTACGTAAGGCGTATGTCCGGCGTAACGTTTTTCCACATAAAGGAGGGGTAAGTCATGTTAGGGTATGGACCAGGGAACAGCCGTCGTATTTTACGTCGTTTCCGTAAGTCGTACGTAAATGGTGCTGGGCGTAGGTTACGTTCACGTCATAGGCATTGAGCCGTCGTGTCTTAGGGAGTATATGCGGCGTGATTCTGAGCATGCACGCGCATGCGCCGTTAGTTTGGCCCTTTATTTACATGGGGTCACGGTTAATTTAAATGTATCACGCCCACTACCTTCCTACTTTGAATTAGGCGGGCTTACGCCGGCCAATTTACGTTACGCCGGCGCAAGTTTGGGAGCGAGTGCTTTGTGAATACTGCACTTGCCTTTCAGAGTTACGTCGGCGTAGCGCATATGAGATGTGCTACGCCGGCACAAAGATGCGCAGATCTACGTGAATCCGGCTATAAGAGTCTACATTGAAGAAAAGACTTATGCACCAATCTCTTAGTCTTGTTTTCAATGCTTTTAATAAACGCAACTTGCAGTAGTAGAGAGATGGAGGGTTGGGGGGGTTCGGATACCTTATTGCAGATCACTGAGGAACTTTAGGATCCAAAAGACAAATACTCCTTTCTATCAGTGGATTTCTTGCACACCCTGGATAGGCCTCTCTCACCGACCTAGCAGCCGGTATGATGCACGGACAAAGTCTCTGCCACAGACTTAGAAATATGAAGAAACGGCTGGATAATCCTTTGCCACCAGATTGTGTGACCAGTAGTTGGTAGATTGAAGCACAGCTACACAGTACCACAGATCCTTTAAGCCATCCGGCAGTACTGTGAGGCTAAATTGGTTTAGGTGCGTCCTCCAAATGAGTCACCAGGCTCTTCTTGAGAAACCAGCCTTACGCTCGGTTCTCTGCAAGAAAAGTCCTCCCCTGAATCTTCCCAGTTGCTCAGCTTCTTCCCGCAGGCAAGAGAGCACAGGACCACCTCTGGACTAGAAGGCCCCCAGCCAGACTTCTGGGCCTACATATAGGACCACAGCCTCGAGCCAGCAGGGCCCAAGGTGCAAGAGAGAAATTGTCACATACCTTAGGCCAGGAGGGCCATGAGGTCAGAGAGTGAGAATCACATGGCTTCTGTCCTTTAAATATCCTCTCCCAGAATGCCCAGCTACAAAGAAGCTCCTGATTGGGCTGTTTCCGGGGAAAGAATAGCCAATACACTTAGCTTGCTGTATTTCTGGCCTGTGGTGACAACGACACCTACTGGCAACAGTGAGAAATGCACACAACACAGCTAAACTGGAACAGAAGCTAATTTAGCTTTGAAATATAATTTCGGAACTATTTACAATTCAGACAAACACTAAATTTACATTAAAGCGCCTATTCATTAGGAGCAGGGCACTACACAAAGGTGCCTTTATAATGTATTACAAAGTAGAGAATGACCAATGATGGACAAATATGAATCCCAAAGTACCTAGAACTATATTTGATAGCACCTTTTTAGTATATTGATATTATAAGCAGTCTAATAAGTGATAGCATGAAAAACAGCCAGTATAGTTGACATGGCAGTTCCCCCAAATTCTATTAATGATGGAATATTACTCCCTTATAGGGCCAGATGGTGGCAAGCTCCACCGAAAATGTCAGTCTAAATATAAGAAAGATGGATGGATAGACATTCTCATTCGCAAACTATTGGTAATGCAGGATTCAAGAACATAATGCTAATAATATATATTTTTTATAACTTTATGTTTTAGGTGAAATTTATGTTCTTCATGACATTCTCAATGCAGGGATGTCTTCGTAATGGAGGGGGTGGCCTCTGATAACAAATGTGGTGCTAACTTTTTTTTACCTAAAATTTTTATTACGTTTTCAGTTGACATTTTCCAATAACTATGGTCATTTAAACCAGCATCCAAAAATAATTTGACTAATTTAAAATGCCTCACAAAGCATAATACTTATACTGTATGTACATTATTTTTTTTAAAAAAGGTATATATTTTAGACTCAACTGTAAAAAGTAGAGGTGAAATAATGCCTCCCCCAGCAGTATTGCAGTGAACATAATGCACCATTGTGGAGTGTTTATTTAAGCATATTTAACTTCTTTGTGACAAAATCTATTTTTGTTTGTGAACAGAGAAAATGTTCCAGTATGTAAATGGTAGTAACTTTTTTGATTCTAGATTATGTAGTAACACAAAACATGCAATGTTTAAAAATAAAGATTTAACTTTTGTTAAAACAAATAATAATAATAATAATGATAATAATAATAATAATAATAATAATAATAATAATAATAATAATAATAAATATAAATAAAAAAAAGGTTTAAGGTTTCTTCTTGCTGGCTGGAAGTATTGGTATCTCTTGCCCTGTTCATATTTAGAATTTTTTACTTGGTTTTAAAAAACATACATTAATGTACACAGTGTGCAATGTATGTCAACACTGTAAGAATGAGAAAATCGTGGGTTCATTTCATGGTTTGTTCTTCAACACAGGGGCGGACTGACCATTCGGGCACTCGGGCACTGCCCGAGGGCCCTATGCCACTAGGGGGCCCCATCAGGGTTGCCAGCCTCAGTAAAACCAGGGACAGTATGTAAAAATCTGTGTTTTTTTATATCTGTCTCTGAAATGTCCCTTACCGACATCCTTTTGGTCTAAAAATCCCAAGATTATAGCTGTGTGTGTGTCTGTATGTGTATTCTGTGTGTGTATATTGTGTGTCTGTGTGTGTATACTGTGTATGTATACTGTATGTGTGTGCGTGTGTATACAGTACTGTGTGGCCCCATAATCTCCTATTGCCTGGGGGCCCCATAATCTCCTATTGCCTGGGTGCCCCATAATCTCCTATTGCCCGGGGGCCCCATAATCTCCTATTGCCCGGGGGCCCCATGAGTTGTCAGTCCACCCCTGCTTTAACATAATCAGAAATTCTGGAAATTGTAAACTTTAATACGAACCAAGAATGTAGGTCAACATTTTAAAATCAATTATGCCATTTTTAAGGCTAATAGGCAAGGGACTTTAAACAAAAGGTATGGGGAACATGTATCATTGCAAAAAGAAAAAAAAAAGAAGGTAAAAGTACCATTTAGTGAGGAAATATAGACAGCTAAGTACTTAGCAGCTAAGTAAAGAGAGTAATACGCCTGGGCGTGCATGCACATGTACTGTAATATGCCGCTGAGCTCAGGTGTGTTTGGATTCTTGTCTGAACCCACCTGAGTGAGCCTACCAGGAAACTGTCACCTGTGACCCGACAGTGCTTGGTGTACTCTCAGGCTCTCTGGAGAAGGATATGAGTTCTGAGCTTCCACTGCTAGGAGTGCTGGCACGGGAGTGAGCTTTTCCCAATCACTAAAGGTTAAAGAAGGACTCCCTGTTGCCGCACATCTGTGCTGTCCCTAAGATGAGTGTATGAGTGGCAACCTCAGCCAGGACTCTGGCCAGGCCACACCCCCAATGTATTATGCTCCACCCCTTGGAGCTTAGTCATTCCCATGACTAAGCTCTGAGGGGCAGAGCGTAACACATTCGGGGCATGGTCTGGCTGGAGTCCAGGCTGAGGTTGCCACTCATACACTCATCTTAGGGACAGCACAGATGTGCAGCAACAGGGAGTCCTTTCTTAACCTTCAGAAAATGTCATCTGTATTGGCCCGATCTTCTGTGGCTGTGTCATTCCCCAACCACAGTCACACTTTACAAGACATATGATTGTCCCAGTATAGCGCCACACATTTCATATATTTGGATTTATCTGTGGGATGTATACAACCTACTATACCAAAACTGATATTTACAGAGAAAAGGGTGCATCTAAATTGCCTGAAAAATGACAACTCCTAGCTGATTCATTCTGTTTGACATGAGTGCTTCACAGATTTTATAGCAGAGCCTTCAGGTCTGGTATGAATTTTAAGGGGAGCACTTTATGTCAAAATCAAGAAATAAAAGCATGAGTCCACCCTAAAAATCCATACCAGACCCTTTCCCTTAGCAATGAACTTGGCAGGCCAGGAAAGGGGGGGGGGAGGAACGAGCATGTAGCCCGCTCCTGAACCATGCCAGGCCACATGCCTTAAAGGATATCTAAAGGTTTGTTTTAAAAACAAACATGCCACACTTACCTCCTCTATGCAGCTGGTTTTGCACAGCGTACTCGCAGAAAAAAAGCCTCTCAAAACAATGTAATGCCTGACCGCAGAGTATAAAATCACATGTACTAGGCCCAATTTTGAACAGAACCCCAAGCAGCAACTTGGAAGAAAGAGGAGGATCTGGGCTGCTCTTTGCAAAACCAACTGCACAGAGGAGATAAGTATACCACGTCTGTTATTTTTTTTAAAAAAAGAGACTTTACAATCACTTTGCTTAACAAGACCATTTCCTTAATCCGCATTTGTGGCATTAGGGTAGTGGGAGAGGTCCAATGTAATAAAAGGAGTTTGTGAGTCCGAGTAGCTGCCTCTTTAGTGTACCTCTCAGTAATTATGGCATCAAGCATGCTTAAAAGCAATGTTTAGGGTCTAAGGGGATGGATACCTGAAGGGCGTTTTTCACTGTGGTGATGACCGAGCTCCAATACAAGTGCAATTTTGGAAATCTCAATAACACAGGGTGTGAGCCCATAGAATGCAGCCTGGTGCGTGGTGTGGTGAACTTGCAGTAATACTGTATGTATAGTTGAGAGAGTCTCTGTGCCACATTAAGAGCATAACCGTACAGCCTCCAAACAAGCAGAATAATAACAAATTAATATTACGAAATATGCATAAAATCTTCTTCATCTTCATTTGCAAAGCAAAGCCACCTAAATTATGTAGTGCCTACTTGCATAATATTTATTCACTTGTACTTGTAAATTGGCCTGGGCAGGAAGGGAGTATAAGTGCCCAGTAAACATGGTTAAAGTGGAGTTCCACCCAAAAATTTAACTTCTGCTTTTTGGAACCCCCCCCCCCCCCTCCGGTGTCACATTTGGCACCTTTCAGGGGGGAGGGGGTGCAGATACCTATATAATACAGGTATTTGCACCCACTTCTGGGGAGAGACTCCCACGGGAGTCACTCCACTTCCCCCCACTGCCTTCTGGGAAACACACTGGTCCCAGGAGACAGCGGGGACCAGTGGGGAGGCGCCGCGCTACTCACACATTCGCAGTAGGGAACCGGCCAGTGAAGCTGCAAGGCTTCACTTCCTGATTCCCTCACGAGGATGGTGGCGGGGGCAGCAGAGAGATGAGCAATTGCTCGCTTTCTGCTGCCAACATCGCGGGCGCGCTGGACAGGTAAGTGTTAATTTATTAAAAATGCAGCAGCTGCAGTATTTGTAGCAGCTGGATTTCTGCGGGACCTCACTTTAATATATCTTTAAGCATATATTGATTAGCTTTTTACCCAGTGTTTCTGAAACTGTGTGCCGTGGTACAGGAGAATTGCAGGTGGGCTGTGGGATCATTCATGTTGTTCGCCGGGCCTGGCGGTGGCTGCGCTGACGCCAAACACCGCGAGATTCAGTGGCTCTGCCAGCATAGTGCTGACTGTCTGTCACTCACTGAGCAAGTGTGCAGACCTCACATGGACACGATCATCTGTGCTGCCTGGCCTGTGTGTGAATTGGATTTGTTGATGTTCAGACCCCGCTAATCCGGATTGCGATTTGGCTGCTGCCTGCCTGCCAGCAGTGTGCCAGGACAGGTGCTGTGCCAAGCACTTCTAGCTAATGAGGTGCTGAGCACACCAAGCCTCAACATGACGTCATTCCCTCCTCCAGTCCCACCCACAACAGAGAAGAGGAGCCCGAAGTCCCTGGCTGTCCCACATGGTGTGGAGCTGAGAAGGGAAGATAAAAGAAGATATGGGGACAGATGGACCAGTGTGTGATCATATTAGCAGTAAATATAAGCAGCAGTCTTGTGTGATCCCCATTCCCCAATATTATATCAGCAGGAAAACATAATATATACAAAATCAGCAATCTTGTCTGATCCCCAATATTATATACTGTATCAGTGTTATATAATATTGGGGATCAGACAAGACTTCTGCTTTTGTATACAGGGCCGCCATCAGGGGGGTACAGGCAGTACACCTGTAAGGGGCCCGGAGGTCCCCAGGGGCCCGGATGGCAACAGCCCTTTATTTTTAGGGGTCCGGAGGCCCACAGGGCCCCAGATGGCAACCCCCCTTTTTTTATTCATGTTATATATATATATATATATATATATATATATATATTAATAATAATAATAAAGGGCCCAGAGGTCCCCAGGTCCCCGGATGGCAACCCCTCTTTTTTTATTTATATATATATATATATATATATATATATATATATATATATATATATATATTTTTTTTATTATTATTAAAGGGCTCAGAGGTCCCCAGGGCCCCATTTGGCAAACCCCCTTTTTTTTTTTTTTATAAATGTTTATTTTTGTTTAAAAAAAATGTTTTATTAAAGGGCCCAGAGGTCCCCAGGGCCCTGGATGGCAACCCCCTTTTTTTTCATTTTTTATAAATGTTTATTTTATTTTTTTTATATATATTTTTTTATTTATTTTTTATTAAAGGGCCCAGAGGTCCCCGGTGGCAACCCCCCTTTTTTTGTAATTTGTAATTATTTGTGTATATATATACATATATATATATATATATATATATATATATATATATATATATTATACTTTTTTTTTATTAAAGTTCCCAGAGGTCCCCAGGGCCCCAGATGGCAACCCCCCTTTTAAAAAAAAATATATATTTTTTATTTCCTTTTTTTTCTTTTTATTAAATGGCCCAGAGGTCCCCAGGGCCCTGGATGGCTACCCCCCTTTTTTTATATATATTTTTCTTTATTTCGTATTTTTTTTGTAAAGGGCCCCCCCCCCGCCTCTCAATTTGCGGCAGCGCCCCCCCCTCTTCTCAATTTCAGGCGGCAGCACCTCCCCCCCCCCCCCGGTTCTCTGCTCCAGGAGGGCTCATGCCTGAAGCTGTGTAAGGGGCCCCATAATTCATGATGGCTGCTCTGTTTGTATATATTATATCTACTACTGACCATAAAATTGTTAAATCTTTCCAGGTGTGCTGTTAACATTTCATTTTTAGATCTTTTTGGTGTGCCGCAAGACAAAAAAAGTTTGAGAAACACTGTTTTAGCCATGGCCATTTTCTTAACAATTTTATTATAATTTGGTTATTTTGAAGAAACACCAATGATTAATCCTAAGGTTCCAGCACCACTTATCCATTCTTCGGTTTTTCAAATACTTGTCATCCAGCAACATGATTAGTGACAAAAAAATGATTAGCTGATTAGGATGCATAAATAGCAGTCAGAGGGTGACTCTAACCTGAACTTTATTGAATCGATGCAGAGTAGAAATAACAATGCCAACAGAGTCAGAGTGGCAAGGAGATATGAATGTAACACAATACAATATACCTTGTAGAACAGAGAATAAGGTTATTGCAATACCAGGGTTACCTAAGAGCAGTTTCTCTAAAAGATCACAATCCTAGGTGCCAGAGGATCTATGACTCAGTGGACACAGGTAAAAAGTCAGTACCCCTACTCACTCACAAAAATGTAAAGTGTACATGAAAACACAACCTATACTGTATTTGACAAGGCTGCTATTAAGTCCATTATGAAAAACAAAAATCGCTCACAAGCTTGGAGCACATCAATCACCATGCCAGATGCCCTCCAAAAGGAAAAACCTGACAACCAAATGAGAACACACAACTTGTGGAATGACAGCTCACTGAGCTGTCATCAGCAATATATAAGGCGGGGGTAGTGATGACATCATTGCTCAAAATTGACCATGTGGCAATATTTAAGCAATTATGTCACCCTCTATCCCCACCCTTTTTCTTACATACTGTATGTGAAGCTGGGAGACATCATTGGTTTGTAAGGACATAGAGGGTGAAAGTACCCGCTGCTTCCTTTGCAACCATTGCCAGTGGGAAGCTGTCAGGTTCAGCCATGCCAAACACCCTAAACATACTGGCCCAGATTCAGGTAGATTTGCCCTTTAGTTGCACATGTGAAGAGCAGCTGATTTGCTCTGCGCTGGGGCAAATTGGAAAGATTGCCACCTGATTCAGGATTCCTTTTGTCTGCTAACTTGCTCCTTTGTAAGGCAAAAATCAGGGCCTAAGGCAGCGCAAGTGAAAGTGGGTGTGCCCTATGCAAATTATCTTTTTTCCACTCAGCAGTGGTTTGCTCCTATTTTCAGGGCAAATTTTGACCACCTGCTTGCACTGAGCAAATAAATAGGGGCAGACCTGCGCAGGTCCTGTGCAAAATTACATCCTGCTTGTTCCACCCCCCCCTGAGCAAGGTAATTTTGCCCTTTTTTCTGAGATGGCACCTCCTGATAAGGAAAAAAAAAAGAAAAGCAAATTTTGTCTCCGCTGAGATGGATATACTGCTTGCGGCACTGACGCGCCATACTGCCGTTCTTTTTGGTTCAGAGCGGAAGAATACCACCGTAGCCCAAAGGAGGGCAATATATGAGGCTATTACATTGGACATAAATGCCCTGGGCTTTGAGGACCGGACTTGGATGGACATCCAAAAATTTTTTACTGACATGCGTCGTCGAGTCAGGGACAAAATTGTCCTAATCAGAAAGCATAGCAGGGGCACGGGAGGAGGACCAGCCTGTTCTGTGCGATTCAATCCGGAGGAGGAGGTCATCTCTCAGAGTCTAGCGCTGGAGCAGGTGGAGGGACTGCCAGGCTATGACTCCACTGTTGGGGACTTGGGGACTGGTAAGTTTTTTTGTGTCTCATATCTGCTGTGTATCATGGGAGGGGGTAGAAGGGAACATATGAGGGGGTAGAAGGGAACATGTAACAAGTTTTTGTTTCTCATATCTGCTGTGTATCATGGGAGGGGGTAGAAGTGAACATATGAGGGGGTAGAAGGGAAGATGTAAAAAGTTTTTGTTTCTCATATCTGCTGTGTATCATGGGAGGGGGTAGAAGGGAACATGTGATAAGTGTGTTGCTCCAGCAACATATTTTTTTTGTGTCATCCACAGATGTTGATGATGAGGCTGGGCCATCGTCGGCTGTAGGGCGACCCACGCCATCCCCAGAACATCATGGGGTCCAGTCAGGCCCCCTGCAGATCCTGGGCATGTTGGTGGAGGAGGATATCGCCCATAGTCCATCTAGGGAGGAGGAAGTGGTGGAGGAGTCCATTATCCTCAACCTGGATGAATCTGTGTACCTCCAGGAGGATCCCACCATCCCTGACCTCCCCACCACCCCCCGACCATCACGTCATCCCCCTCCAGGGCAAGCCCCTCCAGTGTCCCCCCCTCCAGTGTCCCTCCCTCCAGTGTGGCCCACTCCCCTTCTTCTCCCTCAGTTCGTGCCCCAGCCTCTCCTCCAAGAAATGCTCTATGTAAAACTAGGGGTGTACCCTCCAGCCTCCGTGAAGGTCTGCAGGAGGAGCAGGCCCGGCAGACCCGCCATATAGGGGACATGGTGGGAGACTTGAGGCGGGTGGCGGACAGCCTGGCATCCTCCTCCTCCTCTCTGCAGCAGGCCCTCACCCTGCATGCTGACCGGGGGATACGAGATACTGAGAGCTTGGAGGAAGTCAGTGCCAACTGTGGAGCCATGGTCACCTGCATGGTTGAGCAGCAGGGCGCCATCGCTTTGCTAACAGCGGAGGTGAGCAGGTTGGCAGGTGCGGTGGAGGCCAACACTGCTGCTGTGCGGGAGGAGGGGAGATTAACCCGGCAGCAGCAGAGGACCAATACCACCCGGCAGCTGCGGATGTTGGCCCAAACCAACAGCGTGCTCACCCGCCTGGCCAACGCCATGGAGGGCTTGCAGGCACCACCTGCCAGGAGTGAGGAAGTAGGGGTTGATGCTCCTCCCCCCCCTCCATCCCCACCCCATGCTCGATCCCCACCACAGGCTCCATCCTCAGCCCAGGCTCCATCCCCACCACAGGCTTAACCACGCAGACTGAGGAGCCAGAGCCGGGGCACCCTTGGCACAAGGATGTCCAAAAAAAAAAAAAAAATATTTTCCTTTTATTTTTGTATTTTTTACCTATCCCTTGCTGCTCATATAATGAGCCTTTTCTATTTATTTTGATTATGCTTATATTTTTTTTTTTTTGGGGATATTTTTTTTTTGCTCAGATTAGGAGCTTTTCTATATTTAGTTTATGCTCAAAGTTTTTTTGTTTTTGTTTGTAGTCCCTACACACGGTGAGGAGTGCTGTAGTTTCTCTCCAGCTGACCTGTGGCCATCTGTTGCTAACTTGCCCCTGCTTTTATAAAGTGCAAATTTGCCCCGGCTAAACAGCTTGCGCGCTTTGGGAGCAAAATGCTCCTCACACGTGCAAGTTTATGAATAAGTGGCAGTTCCTCATTTGCATATTTGCTGAGGGAAAACCATGAGAGCGCAAGTTGCTCCCTGAGCAAAATTGCCCCTTAATTGCGCCGGGGCAGAGAAACTGCCTCCGTGAAAAAATGGCACATTTCAGGCTTAGCTTGCTTTCTGGGTCACCCGCAAATTTGCCTGGGAGCAAATCCGTACTTGCGCGGTGCAAATCACACTTGCTCCCGCGCAAGTCGTACCTGAATCTGGGCCACTATAAGTTCAGAGCAAACACTCAGTTGATTCCTATTAAAGCGGGTGGACCTGTTTACAGTCTGTCTTCACCACCCAAGCCACTTTCTGTTTTACAACAAAATGGAGCCTGGTGCAAATCTGTGCCGAATTAACCACTTAAGACCCGGACCAATATGCACGTAAAGGACCAGGCCCCTTTTTGCGATTCGGCACTGCGTCGTTTTAACTGACAATTGCACGGTCGTGCAACGTGGCTCCCAAACAAAATTGGCGTCCTTTTTTCCCCACAAATAGAGCCTTCTTTTGGTGGTATTTGATCACCTCTGCAGGTTTTATTTTTTGCGTTATAAACAAAAATAGAACTACAATTTTGAAAAAAATGCAATATTTTTTACTTTTTGCTATAACAAATATCCCCCAAAAATATATAAAAAAATATTTTTTTCCTCAGTTTAGGCCAATACGTATTCTTCTACCTATTTTTAGTAAAAAAAATCGCAATAAGCGTTTATCGATTGGTTTGCGCAAAATTTATAGCGTTTACAAAATAGGGGATAGTTTTATTGCATTTTTATTAATATTTTTTTTTTACTACTAATGGCGGCAATCAGTGATTTTTTTCATAACTGCGACATTATGGCGGACACATCGGACAATTTTGACATATTTCTGGGACCATTGTCATTTTTACAGCAAAAAATGCTATAAAATTGCATTGTTTACTGTGAAAATGACAATTGCAGTTTGGGAGTTAACCACTAGGGGGGCGGGGCTGGACGTGTGACGTCATTGATCGCCTTTCCCTATATCAGGGAACAGACGATCAATGACAGCGCCACTGTGAAGAACGGGGAAGGTGTGTTCCTGTATTCTCTTCATAATATACTGACAGGCAGGCAGGTGATTGTGCTCGCTGCAGTATTTTCACTTAGTGTGCTGTGTCCTTTGCACAGTGTGCACCTAAAGATTACCTCAATACAATTGCTGGTGTTCTCATATAAATACAGGCAGGGACCTCCAGTATTCAGTTTTATTGTCCTTTGCACAGTGTGAACATAAAGCTTACCTGAATACAATTGCTGGTGTTCTCATACAAATACAGGCAGGGACCTCCAGTATTCAGTTTTAGTGTTCTTTCCACAGTGTGCACCTAAAGCTTACCTGAATACAATTGCTGGTGTTCTCATACAAATACAGGCAGGGACCTCCAGTATTCCGTTTTAGTGTCCTTTGCACAGTGTGCACCTAAAGCTTGCCTGAATACAATTGCTGGTGGTCTCATACAAATACAGAAAATAATATATGATTAACCTCTTGCCGACCGCGCTATAAACAAAATATGTCTACAGCGCGGTCAAGTTATTCTGGGAGGACGTCCCTGGGACGTCCTCCCAGAATCTTGCTCCCGCGCGGCCCCTGGGGCGCGCTCCCAGAATCATCCGTAACGGCCGGGTCTAGAAGACCCGGTGCATCACGGATCGTGGTAAATGGCCGCTGATAGCGGCCATTTACCACATGATCGCTCCGTCAAATGATGGAGCGATCACTTCTAAACAAACCGACGTCATGTGATGACGCCGGTTCCTCCCTCCCCTCTCTGTACCGATCTGTACAGTGTGAGAGGGGAGGGGGAGAGAGCGGAGGCAGCAGCAGTGCTGTGGGCTGGATCTGTGACAATTGCAGTCACAGATCCAGCCATCCATTCCTGCCCAATACTCTGCAATACCCTGTGCAATACTCTAATACCATGTAACACCCTGTGCAATACTCCAATACCCTGTGCAATACTCCAATACCCTGTGCAATACCCTGTGCAATACTCCAATACCCTGTGCAATACTCTAATACCCTGTGCAATACTCCAATACCCTGTGCAATACTCCAATACCCTGTGCAATACCCTGCAATACCCTGTGCAATACCCTGCAATACTCCAAAATACCCTGCAATACTCCGAAATACCCTGCAATACTCTGCAATACCCTGCAATACTCCGCAATACCCCAATACTCTGCAATACCCTGCAATACTCCAATACCCTGCAATACCCTGCTATACTCCAATACCCTGAAATACTCCAATACTCTGCAATACTCCACAATATGCCACCCCCTCCCGCCACCCTCTGGTGCTATTACCGACTCACCGCTACGATTGAAGCCAGGATCATTTTTTTTTATTTCAGTCTTCCCAGCCTAGAGGTGAGATGTGGGGTCTTATTGACCCCACATCTCACTGTAAAGAGGACCTGTCATGCTATATTCCTATTATAAGGGATGTTTACATTCCTTATAATAGGAATAAAAGTGATCAAAAAATTAATTTTTGGGGGAAAAAGTGTCAAACTAAAATAAATAAAGTAAAATGAACAATAATTTGTTATTTTTTTTTAAAGCGCCCCTGTCCCCTTGTGCTCGCATGCAGAAGCGAATGCATACATAATTCCCGCCGACATATGAAAACGGTGTTCAAGCTACACATGTGAGGTATCGCTGCGAACATTAGAGAGAGAGCAATAATTTTGGCCCTAGACCTCCTCTGTAACTAAAAACATGTAACCAATAAAAAAAAATTAAAGCGTCGCCTATGGGGATTTTTAAGTAGCAAAGTTTGGCGCCATTCCACAAGCGTGTGCAATTTTGAAGGGTGACATGTTAGGTATCTATTTACTCGGCGTAACTTCATCTTTCACATTATGCAAAAACATTGGTCTAACTTTACTGGGGTTTTTTTTAAGCACATTGTGTTCTCGAGGGTCTTTGCTAAAAAAAACATTTATAATGTTTTGGGGTTCTATGTAATTTTCTAGCAAATAAATGATGATTTTTACATGTGGGAGAGAAATGTCAGAATTGGCCTGGGTGCTCCAGAACGCCTGAAGGTGCTCCCTGCATGGTGGGTCTCTGTATGTGGCCACGCTGTGTAAAAGTCTCACACATGTGGTATCGCCATACTCGGGAGTAATAGCAGAATGTGTTTTGGGGTGTAATTTGTGGTATGCATATGCTGTGTGTTAGAAATAACCTGCTAATATGAAAATTTGGTGAAAAAAAAATCATGATTTTGCAAAGAATTGTGGGAAAAAAATGACAACTCACCATGCCTCTTTCTAAATACCTTGGAATGTCTTCTTTCCAAAAAGGGGTCATTTGGGGGGGTATTTGTACTTTTCTGGCATGTTATGGTCCCAAGAAATTTGATAGGCCATCAGTACTTTAGGTGTGATACATTTTGAGATATTGGCACCATAGCTTGTGGACTCTAACTTTCACAAAGACCAAATAATATACACCAATTTGTACTTATGTTTACCAACATATGTAGCAGTATAAATTTTAGCCAAAATTTATGAAGAAAAATTAAAACATTTCTAATTTTATAACAGAAACGAGAAAAATTCATATTTTTTTTTACAGAATTTTCAGTTTTTTTTTTTTTATAGAGCAAAAAAATAAAAACCCAAAGGCGATTAAATAGCACCAAAAGAAAGCTCTATTTGTGTGAAAAAGAGCACAAAAATTTCATATGGGTACAGTGTTGTATGACTGAGTAATTGTCATTCTAATTGTGAAAACACCGAAAGCTGGGAATTGGTCTGGTTAAGAAGGGGGTTTAAGTGCCCAGTGGTCAAGAGGTTAAACAGTTTATCACTTGTTCCACTGACTTCATCATTTATGTGTTGCGGTGCCTCTGCAGTTTATTTTTTGTAGGGCGCACCATACGGGCACTACGTGCACGAGTCGGGGATCATCGCCGACTCATTAAGAAAGGTTGTAATGAACACAGAGTGCCACGGCATTTTAATCGTGTACACAATAGGGATTTTAAATGTCTAGAAGTATTCGTTATTGAATCTATTCTTTTATGTAAAAGGGACACCCACAAGGCATATGTACGGGGACTATTAATCAAGGAGGGAGGGGAGAAAAAAAAGAAATAAGGTGAATAAAACAACCCTAATAAAATAAATATACGAACTGGAACAACAACATAAAAAAAAATTGAAAAAAAGATTCCCTATTAAAATTAAATATTAAAAGAGAAGCGCTGGGGGCGTGGCTTGGACATGGCCGAGTGAGGCAGCAGACACCCTGAGCTCCTCACACACCGACGCTACAACAGCTTGATCCGGCGGATCCGCGGCCACAAATAGGACGCCAAAGGCATGTCCCAGAGCCGGAGAGCCTCCTCCAGGACCAGGACAGCTTTGCAGCCCGGAATCGGCACGATTAACGCCTATTTCGGCGGCGGAACGCAGTCGAGTGCTGGGCCATCCAAGATGGCGCCCGGGAAAAGCAAGGGCGCGGATGCTGCAACGAAGCACGCGCTGAGGCCTACTACACCGTCGCAGCACGGAGGGTCCCCCATATCGACGCCGGCTCTGGTAAGGGATCCGACCCCCCCTGTCTCCCCAGTTTCCACTGCATCGCTGGGTCAGGGCTCTGACATTGCAGACTTGATGGGAGATAGAGACCTGCGACAGCATCTCCTGTCCCTCCCCACCAAGGAGGACCTGGATCGCTTTGCCACCAGGGTTGAAAGGGCCTTTAAGCAGGACATTGAACAACTGAAGTCAGACACCACTCAGCTAGGCACGAGGCTGGAGGCCCTGGAGCAGATAGTGAAAGAGGCCTTGCCTACCATCTCCCAGCTAAGGGATAGATGTGCTGCACAGGACAATCATATTGAGAGTCTCATATCACAACTGGATGATTATGAGAACCGAAGCAGGAGGTCCAATATACGCATAAGGGGACTGCCTGAAGCTACTGGGGCCAGGGATATTATCCCTACACTGCAGGGCATTTTCAAGGAACTGCTAGGCCTCTCCCCTACTGAGACTGTGGAAATTGATAGAGCACACAGGGCCCTGAGACCCCCATCGCAAGATGCGGAGAACCCGCGTGACATAATCTGTAAACTACACAGGTACACGGTCAAGGATCAGCTAATGCAGCGAATGCGTAACCGCCCTTTCTTTGATTTTGATGGAGCACGCCTGTTCTTCTACCAGGATCTGTCACGCCGCACCCTGATGCAGCGCAGGGCCCTGGGCCCCCTCCTTGAATCCCTACGCTCGTCTAATGCCACCTATAGATGGGGGTTCCCCTTCGTTTTGCAGGCTAGCAGGGAAGGCAAATCGGCTGCCCTACGTACCAAGGATGACCTCCCGCACTTTTTGTCACAGCTACAGCTGGCTCCTGTGGATTTCCCGGACTGGAGGATCAATTCTGGCATTCCGATGGTGGCGGTTCCCCAACCATGGCAGCAGGTCCGCCGCTCCCGAGGCCGCAAACGGTCTTCTTCGGCTGCAGTGATGCCGGGGTCTTCGATGGGAGAATGAGATACCTCGGAGACGTTAGACTTCCCATCTGGGTCTCCTAAGAACTGATCCCCTGATGTTAATGGCCAGCACGGAGGGGAGCTATTGCAACTTTATTCCCTGGGATGTCCCGGGCTTCTTCAGCATCTGTAGCTCACATACTGTTGACTGCTTGCTCATCTGCCAGAAGCCTGGTGCCTTGTATTAAGGCCCCCCTCCAATTTTTCAATGTTTTATTTTTTTATCTTTTCAGCGTTTTTCTTTTTAAGATGGCCTTTTGATACGTGCAATGTGCCCTGCTGTCCGGGGGTTTTTACCCGGAGATACTTTGAGACTTTGTGGAGTCACAATGCTCCCGGATATATAATGTTTGCTTTTGCTGTGTGAGGGGTGGGAACCACCTGGCTTTCCATGTCCGATCACTTCTCCCACATAGGACTACCCGTTTTGGGTGCCAGCCCAGATTTGGGCACTTCGCCCAGCCCAGGTGGCCCTCGCAAGTTGGGGGGGGCTCCCTGGGCTCGGTGAACAGTTTGGGGCTTCTCCTCTTATCGCCTTTGAGGCGATCGAGTGGCCCTGTTTTATGTTTAATGTGCCTTATGTAATGTCTGTTTTATTAATGTTTTTTCTTCTCTCCCCTCACTTCTTCCTATTCTTCCTCCCTTCTCTTCCTTCTGGACTATTACCTCTAGCGCTTATTCAGCGTCTGGTGGAGGGATCAGCGCTCGCCGACTACAACAAGGTGGGGACTGGCGCCTGGACAACCTTTAATGTCAACACATGGCTACGATCAAGGTAGTGTCATACAATGTGCGTGGGCTGTGCTCTCCCAACAAGCAGAATAGGCTCTGGTTAGAACTTAAGAGATTGGGGGCCCAGGTACTATTTCTGCAGGAGACCCATTTTACCGCCTCCTCGCTTCCTAAACTGCCCAGCCACCTTTTTTCACAATGGTACCTTAGTAACTCTCCTACACCTAAGTCCAGGGGTACGGCGATAGCTGTCCATAGGAATTGCCCGTTCCAGCCTTCTGACCACAGGGTAGACCCCCAGGGGCGCTATGTGTTTTTGAAGGGCACAATAATGGGCCAGAAGTACACCTTCGCAACCCTATATGCACCGAACTCACAACAGATCACGTTTTTGGACCGGACCCTGGCCCAGCTGAGTGACTTCCGGGAGGGCAGACTGATACTGGGAGGGGACTTCGATGTCAGCCCTGACCCTCTTTTAGATACCTCTGCGAGCAAATCTACCCACTCCCACGCCTTCCTGAAACACTTCAAGAAGACCCTTCAGGGATATACACTGGTGGACTGCTGGAGGGCCCTTCATGCTGAAGGGAGGGACTACAGCTACTTCTCCAGTGTACATAAAGTATACACCAGAATAGATTTGTTGCTGGTGGATCAGGGTTCCTTGGACCTTCTACTGGAGGCAACTATTGACCACATTACTATCTCCGACCACGCCCCTGTGACCCTTACAAACTCTTTAGCGCAGGCGTTAGCCAGAGCCAGGACTTGGAAGTTAAACGAGAATTTACTTGACGACATGGGGTGGTGGCGGGGGTTAAGGAGACTCTGACAAACTACTTTGCTGAGAATGCCAATGGTGAGGTCAGCGATGGCATCCTGTGGGAGGGTCATAAGGCGGTGGATCGCGGTACTTTCATCGCCTTGGGAGCCAAACTTAACAGAGAGAGGCAGGCGGACTTTCAGAGGGTACTGGAAAAATATGATACTGCGCTAAGCTAACTAAGTGAAACAAACAAAAACTTAAACAAGCTGCAACAAAAATTGTGATATACACACAATATCCAATCAAAACAAAACAAATAAGTTGCGCTAAACATATGTGAATGTGAAAAATAAATGAGAAAAAATTTTAAGTGTCCATAAGTGTCCAATGAACAATAAAGATATATTGAGAATTCAGGTTAATTGTTGAGTGAAGTTTTTAACCGTGACTGGCAAACAAAACTCCTCCACCAGTGAAAAGATAAAAAGGCTATGCGCTTACCAGAAGGGCAAGCACTTAGGGCTTGCAGCTGGAAACCCCCAGCAAGGGTCTTTATGGAAACTGCTGCTGATGATCCAAATAATATTCCTCCAATGGTGTGGGTGGATATGGAATCCAGATATGCTAAATAGAGTACTTGTGGCCAAACCCAGCCAGGGCCTTTAGATAATCTCCAAACACGCCAGCCAAAGCACACGGCTTTCTCAGACAACCATAACGGAATATGTCACCAGAAAGAAAGATGAAATCCACATAGTGAAGTATCGCAGATATAGATTTAATAAAAAGTAGATGCACTTACATAAAAAGAGTAATGTCAGCATAAAAAATTTTGCGAGCCGGCCGGCTTCTACGAGCGCCCGTCCTTCGGGACCTAGACGCAGCACGTCAGAGCGTCTCCTCCTCCCGACGTACGTTTCGTCAGTATGTGACGTCGTCTGGGTGACGTGCTTTGGCTGGCGTGTTTGGAGATTATCTAAAGGCCCTGGCTGGGTTTGGCCACTGGTGGAGGAGTTTTGTTTGCCAGTCACGGTTAAAAACTTCACTCAACAATTAACCTGAATTCTCAATATATCTTTATTGTTCATTGGACACTTATGGACACTTAAAATTTTTTCTCATTTATTTTTCACATTCACATATGTTTAGCGCAACTTATTTGTTTTGTTTTCAGAGGGTACTACAGGCGTTGAGGCAGGCCGAACTTAGTCATAAGCAGACGTCGGCCCCAATCCGAGCTCTGCCGTCTGAACGAACTTAGACGGCTTTTTGCTAAGTTGCTAGATAGGAAAATCGCTCGTAAACTGCGTTACATGGCCCACGCATACTATGAATACGGCAATAAATGCGGACGGATGCTGGCGCGTGCGCTTCGAAAGAAGAGGCTTGCGGCTCACGTGCATAAGCTACACTCCCCTAAGGGAGAACCGGCTCAGCACTCCTCAAAGATTGCCTCGATGTTTCGCGAATACTACGAGAATTTATATAATCTGGGAGCCATCGACTCCCCTACGGAGGCGACCCTCAAAAAAACTAAAATCGAGTCGTCTCTTGCCTCGATCGGGCTCCCCACCCTACCCCCTGAACAGGCGACTGGCCTTGAACATCCTATCTCCCCGGGTGAACTTTTGGCGACTATTAAGTCTCTTCCCTCTGGCAAAAGTCCTGGCCGGACGGGTTCATGAAGGCATATTATGCAAAATTTTCTGACAAACTGCAGGCCCCCTTGTGCACCCTTTTTAACTCACTGGCGTTGGGTGGCCAGCTTCCTAGGGAGACCTCGTTGGCACACATCACGGTGCTTCCGAAGGACGGTAAGGACCCTACCCAACCTCAGAGCTATCGCCCGATTTCCCTCTTAAATACGGACCTAAAAAAAAATTAAAAAATTCTAGCTAACCGATTAAAACCTCTCCTCCCTGACATGGTACACGCGGACCAGGCTGGCTTCATACCGGGGCGGGAAGCCAGAGATAACTCAAATAGGGCGATACAGCTGATCCACTGGGCGCGTACACGCGATTGGATGCCTCCATACTTGATACTGTCCACCGACGCGGAAAAGGCATTCGATCGCATGGACTGGCAGTTCCTCAGCGCGGTTCTGGAGAAGTCAGGGTTGGGCCCACGTATGTTAAGCTGGATCTCTATGCTTTATGTCTCCCCTACAGCACAGGTTAAGGTGAACGGTGGTCTCTCGGCTGGGTTTGCGATCCGGAATGGCATGAGACAGGGGTGTCCGCTCTCGCCCCTTTTGTTTGCATTGGTCCTGGAACCGTTGCTGCAAAGGGTCAGATCTAACCCCAACATTAGAGGAGTAAATGTAGGCTCCCTAGAACACAAGCTCTCTGCTTATGCAGATGACATATTGTTCCATGTGGTAGAGCCCCTTGTCTCGCTGCCAGTCTTGATGGATGAATTTAGGGAGTACGGGGAGGTGTCGAACTTCAAGATAAACTATTCGAAATCCGAGATACTGCCTGTCACTGTCCCCCCCTGCCTTAGCGTCCTCTTTGAAGGACTCATTCCCCTTCAGGTGGTCCGCATCCTCCATGAAGTACTTAGGGATCCAGCTTACTAATTGTTTAGATTCACTTTATTCCCAGAACTATATCCCTCTTTTGAAAAAGACTTCCCAGGACTTGCAGGCCTGGGATAGGACAATGTTCACCTGGGTGGGACGGACGAACATTCTGAAAATGACAGTTCTGCCCTGTATCCTATTCCTCTTGCAAATGATACCTATAAGATTACCGAAACGTTTTTTCGCTGAACTACGAAGTCTCTTCACTAAATTTGTATGGGGGGGTAGAAGACCTAGACTGGCAATGACGATCTTGCAGAGGTCCAAGCTGAGGGGAGGCTTGGGAATACCAAATATTCTTAGGTATTATCAGGCGATTGCACTACAGCGCATCCTGAACTGGAAGTTCCATACGTCCCTTAAGTTATGGGTCCCTCTGGAAAAGACAATGGTGGGAAGGGACTTGTCCTACGCATCCTGGGTCCCAACGGACAGCAGGGGGCTCTCTGACTGGGTGTCCCCGCTGACGGCTCACTCCCTGTCCATGTGGGATAAACTGAATGGCTGCCTGGCACTGGCGCCGAGGACTTCTCCTCTGGCGCCTGTCGGTGGTTACCCTTGGTTCTCCCCTGGAGAGCTGAAATCCTCCCTCGGAAAGTGGGTTAGGGATGGAGTAGTTAGCCTCGCAAGATTTATGGACAGCGGAGTTTTAACACCGCTGGCCACCTTGCGCGCCCGGTATGGTAGCTTTCCCTTTGACTTCTGGAGATACCGTCAGCTTGAGACCTTCACAGCCAAGTGTCAAAGGGTAACACAGATCAGAACCAGCCTGACAGAGTTTGAGCATCTTTGGGCGTCTAAAGATCCAGAGCCCCATTTGATCTCGGTACTATACCGGTTGTTGGAGGACGCTTCTCCTAATCCCCGTCCTTACTTTGTTAGAGAATGGGAGAGGGACCTACAGACTGACCTTACGGATGACCAACTTTACCACCTATACCGCCTGACCCACAAGAGCTCAGTTGATGCCAAAACCCAAGAAAATAATTATAAGTTATTGACGTGTTGGTACAGGGTGCCGGCCTCATTAGCTAGAATCTTCCCTAATGTATCTGATAGGTGCTGGAGGGGGTGTGGACAGAGGGGCACACTCCTCCATATTTGGTGGTAGTGCCCGGTGCTTTGCCCGTTCTGGGACATGGTTGCCAAACATGTGTCTGAGGGCCTGGGCATGGATATCCTGGCCCAACCCCAACATTTCCTGCTCCACGTCCCCTCCATCTCCCTGTCACGGTATAAACGTAGTGCTCTCCCCCACCTCCTCAATGCGGCAAAACGACTTATCCCGATTCATTGGAAAAGCTCACACATTCCCAGTGAGCAAGGCTGGTTGGGGAAGGTGAGGGAGATCATGGAAGCGGAGGATTGGCTGGCTACTTGCAGGGATACCCGCGAAAAATTCGAGGTCACCTGGGCAGAGTGGAAGGCCCACGTACATGACACGGCTTTGCTCTCCTCCAGTTTGGATGAGGCGCTACTGGTGTTGGCCGACCCCTCCTTTGGGGAACTTGTCCGGGCGCATCGTCAGTCGGTCTCCTGAGGCCCCAGGTTAATGGGGGTCCTTTAAGTCACGAGTATGGTGAGTGCTGGTCCATCTGTCCTCTCATTTCTCTTCTCTCCACTCTCTCTGTCCCTCCTCCTGACTTTCACTCTGCTCCTCTATTCCTTGCTCCTTTTCCCCCCTCCCAAATGTTTAATGCATAGATATTTGTTTACTATTGGGACCATCGATGCAACCCCCAACCTGTTAGACTAGTCCCGTTATCTCAGGTCTGTTACAATTAGCATGCAGTAAAGGGAGCCACCTTGCTGACCGCCGGGGGGCGGAGACACGGGGACACATTTCCTCCCCCGCTATTTTGGGGGAGACCTGCCCATGAGGATCGAATGTCCAGGGCGGGCGGTGTGTCCTCCTGTCCCTGCTTTATGGCGGGCTATTTCTCCTGGTTTAATGTTTGCCTGAGCTCGGACCAGATGCACTCTCCCTTAGAGTCCCTTCTCTCCCCCTTCCCTTCCCCCTCCCTTTGGCTGGTTATTGTTATTATTTTGTATTGGCTTTCTGTCTGATTGATAATGCCGCATTGTACAACTGTCAATACCTTTTTTGAAAAATGAAAATAAATATTTTACAAAAAAAAGAGAAGCGCTGAGAGAACTAATAGAGCAGGAAACCCAAATAACATATAATCAAGTAAAGAAAGAGAGGTATCAATGGGGCAATAAGCCCAGGAAACACTTAGCGAAATTATTAAAAAAGAAAAAAAAACGCAAATTATGTAGAAAAAATACAAAAGATCAGTGGAGAACTAGCTCATAAAACAGAAAAAATAGCGAAAACCTTTCAAGATTATTATGGGAGACTCTATTCAATTAAGAAGCATGAAACAAGAGAAGAGGCGAAACAAAAAGATGAGAAAATAAAAACTTTTCTAAGGTAAACTGAATGGGATACAATATCAGAAGATAAACTTGGATATTTAGAGGCCCCTATCACAGAAGGGAAATTATAAAAAATTCACCGGGTGGGAAGAGCCCAGGACCGGATGGTCTGACGATACTCTATTATAAAAAATGTATAGATATTTTAGCCCCCAGAATGTGCTCTTACATGAACGGGATAGGTGTAAAATGGGACATGCGTAGAGAGGCGGTAAAGGCCACTATTTCCATAATCCTGAAAGAGAGTAAAGACAGTACACTTTGTTCTAGCTATAGACCAATTTCACTCTTAAATAGTGATACTAAGATATTCTCTAAAATTCTGGCATGGAGGATGAAAACAATTATGAACTACCTGATACATACCGATCAGGTCAGTTTTGTCCCCGAACGGGAGGGACAACAGAATTAGAACTCTTTTAGCTATACAGAAAATAAAAAATAGTGGGGCCCCAGGTCTACTCCTGTCAGTTGATGCTGAAAAAGCATTTGACAAGGTAGACTGGGGCTTCATATATAGTACCTTAGAAGTAATAGGAATAGGACCAAGAATGCTCACTTGGATAAAGGCACTTTATGGCATGGCAAGAGTGAAAGTCAACGGAACCCTCTCGGGATTATTCGAACTGCACAATGGTACAAGACAGGGATGCCCTCTATCCCCCTTGTTGTTTGTGCTGGCACTAGAACCCTTATTAAGAGGGATAAGGAAGAACCCAGACATAAGTTATTATGATGTTATGATGTTTTTCATATTTATATGTAAGTTTTAAATTGCAAGTGATAATTGGAAATGACAAAATGTCTTTCATGAAAATCAAATAAAGAAAATATAATATAAAAAAAAATGTAAAAGGGAAGTCTTCTGGGTTTTTATGTTTGATTCTTTGGCCCCCAAAGGGTTAAACGAGGAGATAGAGAGTTTTATATGGAGACAAAAGCAGCGCCCTCTAAGCGTAGTATTTACGTTTTTAATGATAAAAACAGGCAATTCATATCAAGGTGTCACTCACAAGGTACCGTATTTATTGGGGTATAGCGCGCTCCCGCGTATAGCGCGCACCCCTAAAGTTACAGCGGATTCCTGTGGAAAAAAGTTTTTTTGTACTTACAGTTTCGGTGTCTTGTGCGCTGTAACAGGATGGTAAACCTCAGATGCAGAGCCTGACAAAGAGGCACGCATGCCTTGAACGCGCGCACCTCCCCGTGACCAACACCCGGAAGTGACGTCATACCGCTGCGCTCCACAGGGCGCGTGTCCCCCTTCCTCCTCAGCATCGGAGGTTTACCATCCCGCTACAGCGGTGGATGGTGTTGTGAAACACCCAGACGCCTTGCCCTTCATCAGCATCAAACCCTCACTGTCCTGCTCTTGCGGGCAACAGTAGTGTGGTATCCACCAGAGCGTCCATCCCACCATCCCAGGACCAGAGGAGCAGCTTCACCCCGGATGTCTTAACGGAAGACTACTATTACAGATAAGCCTTTGTTATCTATTACCTTGTGAGTGACACCTTGATATGAATTGCCTGTTTTTATCATTAAAAACATGAATACTACGCTTAGAGGGCGCTGCTTTTTGTCTCCTTGTGCTTATTCAGAATTGCTTCTTCTTGCAAGTCGGCAGCCCTCCCTGCGAGAGTACAACTGCATTATTTTACATGAACTTGTTCCAATGGACTAATATTTACAGTTCATTGATCTTTTAATGAAGATTGGTGTTTTTTCAGTTCCTTTTCCAATTTTTCTCTTTCTCCACACCTGCCCATCCCCCTAATTAGTTTTATATCTTTACTTTTTCTGTAGAGCGCTTGATTTATCCTTGTTTTTGTTTATATGTAGTTTTATATAAATCCTATAGTCCCCTTTCTCTCTCCCCCTCCCCCCTCCCCTTCCTTTCCTTTTTCCCCAACTCCTTTGTTTTCCCTTCTAATACGGTTGTATGGTTATTGGCTACCATTTACATATTAGTTTATTTATGTGGGTATTTTAATACATTTTAATATATTTTAATATGTATACATTTTTATACCTTTTTATATATAAAATGCTCTATCAACATTTGTAGTATTATTATATATATAATTTCATCTCTATTTTTATTATTATTATTATTATTATTATTATTATTATTATTATTATTATTATTATTATTTTATTTTTTTCATTTATTTTATTATTATTTTTTTCATTCATTTATTTGTATTTATTTATATTTATTATTATTTTTTTTATTAACCATCATTATTCATTGTTACTATAAATTTGTTTGCAGAGATTTATCTAGAATGTTTATATGGTGTGTTTATGTTCTATGAGCAATGTAGGGGTTAAAGTTTATATTCTGAAAAACATGCCCCTTTCCCTCCACTCGTTTGCTCTTATGCCCTCCCTTTTTTCTTATTTAAACACTGTGGGTGCCTTATTACCTTGACTTTGAAAAAGCGCATTGAGCGTGAAACGCGTTGTCAGGGCAAACCCTTTCTAATATATTTTTCATCTTACACCACTATCCGGTCAACAAGGAATTTTTACAGCAGCTAAATTGTCCCGTTTCATAAGCTGGTTAATTGCATCAAGGATTCTTCACTTAGGGTGGACATTCTTACATTTCTCTACCAGAGAGCAGCAGCGTATCAACGCTTATAGCGGAAGAACGTGTCCTACGGCACATTCAACCCAGAGCGCTGCTTAAATCCATAGACACCAGCCGGCGTCGCAGGTGTGTGACGTCATCCATCTGGAGGGACGGAGGTTGTGTCGGTTTGCGTCGTTCATGTTGGAGGGCCCTCCATTATGCCGGCCTGCAAACGGAAGCCATTCTAAGGTAATGTGTACACACCATAACCTATTTACAGGAGCTTTTTGAGCTATGCTAAAAACTTTAACCCCTCTTTGCTCCATGGATCGTGGATGTCAGCACTGTCAATTGTGAACTGCAAGTTGTGATCATCATTATATGGATTACTTTTTTATCTTTATCCATGCTTGGATTGTGTCATGGTCTTACCTCTCTCCTGTCTCCTTCGTTTGACATGTGCTGGCGGCCATCTTGGTTTCTAGGTCTCTTGTAGCCTCCCACCCTGCGGCTCCTCCTTCCCACTGGGAGGAGCTGGATACCTGGCTCACATATATAGGAGGTCTGTGACTTCAGTTCCTTGCTTGGTCCTCCTGTGTGCACATGCTTCTAAGACTGCTGCTGCTTCTGGTTCTGATCCTGGCTTCGTCTGACTTCTCTGCTGGTTCCTGATCCTGGCCTCGTCTGACTTCCCTGCTGGTTCCTGATCCTGGCTTCGTCTGACTACCCTTCTGGTTCCTGACCTCTGGTTTCACCATCCGTTGGACTTTTGCTTTACAGCTTGATTTTCAATAAAGCCTTCTTATTTTCACTTATCTCTTGTTGTACGTCTAGTTCATGGTTCCGTAACATTAGGACCAAGCCATGAATTTTGACGGTACAGAGCCATCCTCGCTACCCACGCTGGTTGCCAGAATTGATCAGCTGGAGTCCCTGTTGGGTCAGTTCGCCGTGGCGTTGCAAACCCTGCTTGAACGCACGGCTCATTTCGCTCCCGTTGCCGATGGGTCGGTCGTCGCTCCTGGGCCCGCTCCTACGGCCGATCCGACTGTTGCGCCAGAGTCTACCTCGACACCTGTTGTTGCGCCTGCGGTGTTTCGGGGTATGTCCGGTTCTGCCCCCCTTCCACAGCGATTTGGGGGAGAGCCAACTCAGTGCCGAGGTTTCCTTAACCAAGTGGGCATTTATTTCGAGTTGCTGCCACATGCCTTTCCCACTGAGAGATCAAAGGTGGGGTTCTTGATCTCGCTGCTCTCGGACAAGGCCTTGGCCTGGGCCAGTCCTTTATGGGAGAACAACAATCCGGTGGTTGCCGAGTTTTCCGGTTTTGTTGCTTCTCTTCGGAAGGTATTCGATGTGCCGGCTCGCGCCGCCTCTGCTGCGAAGCTCCTTATGTCCGTCAGACAGGGTTCACGATCCGTAGCCGAATACGCCATTGAGTTTCGTACCCTGGCAGCAGAGGTAGGTTGGAATAATGAGGCCCTGGTCGCTGCTTTCTCTCATGGTCTCTCGGATGCCTTGAAGGATGAGGTTGCAGCTAAGGACCTACCAGTGGAGCTCGAGGCTCTAATTTCTTTCCTGATTTTGATTGACACCAGACTCAGGGAGAGACCTTCCTTTAAGGTGAGCCTGCGGAGGCCTCCTAACAGTTTGGCGCCTACGTTTGCTGTCCCACCCGTGCCTCCCTCTCCTCCCACGCCTCCTGGTGTTGACTTGTCTGGGGGTGAACCCTCGCAGCTGGGGTTTGCTCGCTTGTCCGAGGGGGAGAGGGTACTCCGGAGACGCGAGGGCCGATGCATGTACTGTGGTCTCGATGGGCATTTTCGGTTGGCATGTCCGAACCGTCCGGGAAACGCTCGCACCTGAGATCCTGTCGGGGGCAGATCTTGGGTGGAGTCTCCTCGTCCCCGGTTTCCCGTGTTGATAAACCACTGATCACTGTTGTCCTCTCCTGGGTCGGGGGCTCGGTGACGACCCAGGCGTTGGTGGACTCTGGTGCTGGTGGTTTTTTCATTGATAGTGAGTTCGCTGCCGCCAATTCCATTCCTCTACAGGCTCGAGGTTCCCCGCTGGCTCTAGAGGCGATAGACGGCAGACCCCTCCAACCGTCACACGTGACTCATGAGACCCTTCCAGTGGGGGTAGCCATTGGTGCCGCTCACAGAGAGTCGGTCTGCTTCCAAGTTATTTCGTCTCCACACTACTCGGTGGTCTTGGGGTACCCCTGGCTCCAGAAGCATAATCCGACTTTTGACTGGAGATCGGCCGAGATCCTCTCATGGTCACCACAGTGTGGGGCTAAGTGCATCCACGGGCCTGTCAAGTTGCTGTGTACTTCCTCGGACTCTCTGTTGCCTCCTGAATACGAGGAGTACCGGGATGTATTCGATAAGGTACGCGCAGTTGCCCTACCTCCGCACCGCCCATATGATTGTGCCATTGAGTTACAACCTGGTGCCGTTCCTCCTCGCGGCAAGGTCTATCCACTGTCGGTTGCGGAGAATGAGGCCATGGAGGAGTACGTGATGGAGGCGCTGTCCCGTGGTCACATTCGCAAATCCTCGTCCCCGGCAGGGGCTGGATTTTTCTTTGTGAAAAAGAAGGGCGGTGAGTTGAGGCCTTGCATCGATTACAGGGGTCTCAATCGCATCACGATCAAGAACGCTTACCCGATACCCTTGATTTCCGAGCTGTTCGATCGCCTTAAAGGGGCCACGGTCTTTACCAAACTCGACCTGAGGGCGGCATATAACCTGGTAAGGATCAAGGCGGGCGATGAGTGGAAGACCGCCTTTAACACCAGGACCGGTCATTATGAATCCTTGGTTATGCCCTTTGGGTTGTGCAATGCGCCCGCAGTCTTTCAGGAATTCATCAACGATGTTTTCCGTGACCTGTTGCAGCAGTGTGTGGTGGTCTATTTGGATGACATCTTGGTATATTCTGAATCCAGGGAGGCGCACATTCTGGATGTCAAACGAGTGTTGCAACGGTTACGAGAGAACAAGCTGTTCGGTAAGCTTGAGAAATGCGAATTTCACCGATCCCAGGTAACCTTCCTAGGTTACATCATTTCCGCTGAGGGGTTCTCCATGGATCCTGAGAAGGTTTCGGCTGTCTTGCAGTGGCCTCAGCCCAGTGGTCTTCGTTCCTTGCAGCGTTTTTTGGGCTTCGCCAATTATTATCGGAAGTTCATCAGGGACTTCTCCATGCTGGCCAAGCCTCTCACGGATCTGACCAGGAAGGGCAGTAATTCCCAGGTCTGGCCGCTCGAGGCCATCCGGGCTTTTGAGGCCCTAAAATCCGCCTTTGTGTCAGCTCCGATTCTGTCTCATCCCAACCCTGGGTTGCCCTTTGTCCTCGAGGTGGACGCGTCCGAGACGGGAGTAGGCGCCCTTCTGTCTCAGCGCAGGACACCAGAGGGTCCGCTGCTTCCTTGTGGGTTTTACTCCCGGAAACTGTCACCCGCGGAGTGCAACTATCAGATTGGGGACAGGGAGTTATTGGCCATAGTGCAGGCTCTCAAAGAGTGGAGGCACTTGCTCGAGGGCTCGGTGGTTCCGGTTCTCATCCTGACGGACCACAAGAATCTGACCTACCTTTCTGAGGCCAAGAGATTGACACCACATCAGGCCAGATGGGCTCTGTTCTTGTCACGTTTTAATTACGTGGTCTCCTACCTACCTGGTTCCAAGAACATCAGGGCGGATGCCTTATCACGGCAGTACTCCGAGCTGTCCAGGGAGGAATCTATACCGACTTCGGTCATACCTCCGAATCAGATCCTGGCCGCCATTCGCACCAGCCTGACCTCTCCCCTTGGTGAGCAGATTTTGGCGGCTCAGTCTGGTGCTCCCTCTGGGACACCCAACGGCAGATGTTTTGTGCCTGAGGAGTTGCGCACTCGGTTGTTGCGAACCTACCATAACTCCAAGACCGCGGGGCATCCTGGTAAGAATCAGCTGTCCTGGGCTGTTTCACGTCTGTTCTGGTGGCCTTTCCTACGTTCCGACATCGCCGCATATGTAGCGGCATGCTCCGTTTGTGCCCAAAGTAAGTCCCCTCGGCACCTTCCGTTGGGCCTGCTGCAACCCATAGCCACCGGGGAGCGCCCATGGTCACACCTGGGGATGGATTTCATTGTGGACCTCCCTGCATCCCGAGGCCATACGGTCATTCTCATGATTGTGGATCGGTTTTCCAAAATGTGCCACTGTGTTCCTCTCAAGAAGTTACCCTCTGCACAAGAGTTGGCCACGATTTTTGCCCGGGAGGTCTTCCGGTTGCACGGTTTGCCCAAAGAGATAGTGTCGGATCGGGGGAGTCAGTTTGTGTCCAGGTTCTGGCGCGCCTTTTGCTCCCAGTTGGGGATTCATCTCTCCTTCTCCTCGGCCTACCACCCTCAGTCCAATGGGGCCGCAGAACGATCCAATCAGGCCTTGGAGCAATTCCTTCGTTGCTATGTCTCCGATCACCAGGACAATTGGGTTGACCTCCTGCCTTGGGCTGAGTTTGCCAGGAACACGGCTGTGAACTCTTCCTCTGGGACGTCTCCCTTCATGGCCAATTATGGGTTCCAACCTGCCGTGTTACCGGAGGCATTCTCTCCCCAGGATATTCCGGCTGTGGAGGATCACCTTTCTGCTCTACGTGCTTCTTGGGTACGGATCCAGAGGTCCCTTGAGGTCTCTGCGCAGCGCCAGAAACTCCAGGCTGATCGCAGACGAGCGCCTGCTCCTTCCTACCAGGTCGGAGACCGTGTATGGTTGTCCACCCGCAACCTCAACCTTCGAGTGCCCACTCCCAAGCTGGCTCCTCGCTTTGTTGGTCCCTTCCGAGTGCTTCGCAGGGTAAACCCGGTAGCCTATGCCCTTGCGCTTCCACCTGGCATGCGGATCTCCAACGTGTTTCATGTCTCCCTGTTGAAGCCACTGGTGTGCAATCGCTTCACTTCCTCGGTTCCTCGGCCTCGTCCGGTCCAAGTGGGTAATCACGAGGAGTATGAGGTGAGCAATATCCTGGACTCACGCCTGGTCCGCGGTCGGGTGCAGTTTTTGGTCCACTGGCGTGGTTATGGTCCTGAGGAGCGTTCCTGGGTTCCCTCCGCAGATGTCCATGCTCCTGCCTTGCTCCGAGCCTTCCACGCACGCTTCCCTCAGAAACCGTTTTTTTGCACCGCGGAGGAGGGGCCCTTGAGGGGGAGGTACTGTCATGGTCTTACCTCTCTCCTGTCTCCTTCGTTTGACATGTGCTGGCGGCCATCTTGGTTTCTAGGTCTCTTGTAGCCTCCCACCCTGCGGCTCCTCCTTCCCACTGGGAGGAGCTGGATACCTGGCTCACATATATAGGAGGTCTGTGACTTCAGTTCCTTGCTTGGTCCTCCTGTGTGCACATGCTTCTAAGACTGCTGCTGCTTCTGGTTCTGATCCTGGCTTCGTCTGACTTCTCTGCTGGTTCCTGATCCTGGCCTCGTCTGACTTCCCTGCTGGTTCCTGATCCTGGCTTCGTCTGACTACCCTTCTGGTTCCTGACCTCTGGTTTCACCATCCGTTGGACTTTTGCTTTACAGCTTGATTTTCAATAAAGCCTTCTTATTTTCACTTATCTCTTGTTGTACGTCTAGTTCATGGTTCCGTAACAGATTGGATCTATTATACCAAATTGTGATCAAGAAATGGACCTAGTTCTTCACTTTTGCTATTAAGCCTACGTGTGTTTTTGTGTCTCATGAGCGCAGGTTTTAGTGTTTGATTCATACAAATACAGGCAGGGACCTCAAGTATTCAGTTTTAGTGTCCTTTGCACGGTGTGTACCTAAAGCTTACTTGAATACAATTGCTGGTGTTCTCATACAAATACAGGCAGGGACCTCCGGTATTCAGTTTTAGTGTCCTTTGCACAGTGTGTACCTAAAGCTTGACCTGACTACAATTGCTGGTCTTCTCATACTAATACCACAGGCAGGGATCTTGAAGTATTGTCAGTTAGTGTACTGTGTCTTTGCACAGTGTGCACCTAAAGCTACCTGACTATAATTGATGGTGTTCTCATACTAATACCACAGGTAGGGATCTGCAAGTATTGTCAGTTAGTGTACTGTGTCTTTGCACAGTGTGCACCTAAAGCTACCTGAATACAATTGCCGGTGTTCTCATACTAATAAAACAGGCAGGGACCTGCATGTATTTTCAGTTAGTGTACTGTGTCCTTAGCACAGTGTGCAACTAAAGCTAACCTAAGACAATTGCTGGTGTTCTCTTACTAATAATACTACAGGCAGGCATTTAATTCTGCTAGCTGCAGTATAATCAGTATATATATATATACACATCCCAGCTTTGTCCAGCTACATCTCCCTGAAGGCCATTAGTATGTCTGGAAGGACAACAAGGAGAGGCAGACAGTCACAAGCCGATAAAAGAGGGCAAGCAGGCTCTGCGTCTAGAGGCAACAGTGCTGGCCGTGGACACGGTGCATCCTCATCAGCAAGTGGCCGTAGGACACGCTTGTCCTTTTTTTTGGCAGCTGGCCGAATTGAGCCGCAACATGCTGAATACTTGGTAGAGTGGATGACCAAGCCGTCCTCATCCTCCTCATCCTCTCTCCCCCAGGCTCAGGGTACTTTGTCTGGCAAAGCAGCTGCCAATGCGGCCTCTTCCCTCTCGTCAAAGGCATCAGTCATTCCTTCCCTAGTCCCACCATGTCCTCCTGAGGAGTCCTCCCGAACTGTTTGACCACAGTGTTAGGTACATGCTGCAGGAGGATGCGCAGCGTTTTGAAGGCTCCGATGATGGTACCCAGATAAAGGAAGGCAGTAACTTGAGCCCAGAGAGAGAGGGTGCCCAAGAAGGACAGAAATCTGACAGTCATGTTTCCCCAGCTGCAGCATACTGCCAGGTTTGCTCCAGTGATGAGGAGAGAGGGGATGATGAGGTCACTGACTTCACGTGGGAGAGAGGAGGAGGAGGAGACATCTCCAATGAGGCAGGATGCACTCCAGGGGCCAGCTTAAGGGCAGCACACCGACTGCATCACACCGCAGAGCTCCGAATGTGCAGGGCCCAGCTGTCTCTCCGCGTTATTCCAAAAGTTCTTTGGTGTGAGCCTTTTTTGAGACAAAAGCATCAGATTGCACAGTTGCTATTTGCAACATATATCGCAAGCGTATCTTGCGTGGCCAAAACATCACCTGCTTGGGCACCACATGCTTGACCAAACAAATGTCGACCTGCCATGCAGTTCATTGGCAAGCGTACCTAAAAGACCCACACCAAAGAACAAAGTGGACCTCTCCTTCTTCCTCATTTGCTGTGATCTCCAACCCCACTATACCTTCGTCCTCTCTGAAACCTGCACTGAGAGGAATGAAGGTGTAGAATTAGGTGTGTCACAGCCAAGTACTTGATGGCAATCTGCTATCAGTACACCAACGTCAGATTGTACAAGGCAAATTTCCCTGCCTCAGCAGCTGCAGAGCCAAAATAAGTTTGCTCCCAGCCATCCACATGCCCATCGATTGAATGCTAGCTTGGCTAATTTGCTAGCATTTCAACTGCTGCCTTTTCAGTTGGTAGACTCTGCCCCCTTCCGTGAGTTTGTGGAATGTGCAGTACCTCAGTGGCAGGTTCCCAAACACAACTTTTTCTCACGGAAGGCGATTTTGGCTCTCTACCTTCATGTGGAAGGCAATGTCCATGCCTCGCTGGACAGGGCGGTCAGCGGTAAGGTGCATATTGCCGCTGACTCATGGTCTAGCAGGCATGGACAGGGACTTTACCTATCTTTCACGGCGCATTGGGTGACTCTGCTGGCAGCTGGGAAGGATGCAGGACAAGGTACAGTAGTGTTGGAGGTTGTTCCGCCACCACGCCTCCAAAATGCTACTACTGGTGATTGTGACACACCTCTCTCCTCCGCCCCTCCTCTTCTTCTTCCTCCATGGCCTCTTTCTGTGCTGATTTGTCCTCGGAACCAGCGGTGCTCCGTAGGCGTTCAAGGGGCTACACAGGTACACAGGCAAAAAGATGCCATGCGGTGCTTGAGCTGATGTGCTTGGGGGACAGGAGCCACACTGAGGCAGAGGTTCTGTCAACTCTGATCCTGCAAATCTTGTGGAAGGATCCTCATATTCATGGTATCAAGGAGAGGGATCATTACTGTCTGTCAACCCTCCTTGATCCACATTACAAGGGTATGTTTGCGGACCTTATCTTGCCATCACAGAGGGAGCAAAGGATGAAACATCTTCGGGAGGCCTTGCAGAAATGTCTCTGCAATGCATTCCCAGAGACTGGGAGGTTACAAAATCCTGGTCCTGGACAATGTGTTGCTGAGGCTTTGGTCAGTCAAAGAAGGACGGTAAAGAAGGTGGCCGACCGACAATTTTTTAGTCCACAGCCCCAAGGTATCATCGGTTCCAGCAACCAACGACAGCATCTGTTTTACATGATGCAGGAATATCTAGGGGCAAGATCAGACTTGGACACCTTTCCCACCGAAAATCCTCTGAGTTACTGGGTCTTGAGGATGGATCACTGGCCAGAGCTTGCAGAGTATGCAATTGAGCTACTGGCCTGTCCTGCATCCAACGTTCTTTCGGAACGCACATTCAGTGCTGCTGGAGGCTTTGAAACCGATCACAGGGTGCGCCTGTCCACCGGCTCGGTCGATTGACTGACCTTCATAAAAATGAATCGGTCTTGGATTACCACCAGCTACCAAGCACCTGATGCTGATGTAACTGAATATTTTTTTTAAATGTCAGATCCCTTCAAGACTTCTATGCTGATGCTGAGTGACTATCCTGTTATGCTGAGTGACTATCCCTTTCCTCCTCACTGATCATGGTGATAGCTTGTAAGAACATTTTTGGTTTTGGGCACCGCCACCAGTGGCTAAGGCCCAATTTTTCTGCCCCTGTTTAACAGGGGCGTATTATTACTTTTTGTTGCTGCAATACTTAGCAGCAGGGCTCATTTCTGCGCTCCAACTGGAGTATCTGTGTGGGGTTGCAGTGTTGTGGCACCAACACCAGTACCAAAGGCCCAATTTTTCTGCCCCTGTTTAAACGGGTTGTGTAATTAAAATTTTTGATGCAATACATTGCAGCAAGGCTCATTCCTGCGCTCCAACTAGAGTGTCTTTGAGGGGTTGCTGTGTTGTGGAACCAGTGCCTAAGGCCCAATTTTTCTGCCCCTGTTCAACAGGGGCATGTAATTACAATTCTTGATCTAATATTTCACAGCAGGGCCCATTCCTGCGCCCACCAAGAGTAACTGTGAGGGCTTACAGTGTTGTGGCAACACCACCATTACCAAAGACCCAATTTTTCTGCCTCTGTTCAATAGGTGCATGTAATTACAATTCTTGATCTAATATTTCACAGCAGGTCCAATTCAAGCGTCCACCAAGAGTAACTGTGAGGACTTACAGTGTTGTGGCACCAGCACCACCACCACCAAAGGCCCAATTTTTCTAACACTGTTCAACAATGGCATGTAATTACAATTCTTGATATAATAGTTCACAGCAGGGTGTTCCAGCGCCCACCAAGACTAACCGTGAGAGCTTACAGTGTTGTGGCAACACCAACACCTAAGGCCCAAATTTCTGCAGAGTATATACGGCAGGCCCCTACTTTCAAACATCCAACTTACAAATGACTCCTACTTGCAAACGTAAGGAGACAACAGGAAGTGAGAGGAAATCTACCCCTAGGAATTGAAATTCTCTCCTGTAAGAGGTGTCTCCTCTCCACTGATGCTTTATCACCAATCCTTGTTTCACAAAAAATCTCAAATTTTCCAAAAAACATTTGTCATTGGGACAGAAAGTGAGGTGAAATCTTCTGAACAGGTGCACAGACAGCAAAACAAACGTTACAGGAGTGATAACCCTTCCCTATGTTTTCCAAAAAGTTTAATAATAGATGTTTTAGCTGGAGCTACACTTTAAAAATGTACCAGTTCAAAATTACAAACAAATTGTACTTAACAACAAACCTATGTCCCTGTCTTGTTTGCACCGTCTGTATACTGCTATTCAGAGTATATAGGGCCTGGGGGCCCCACGTCTTTCCTTTTTTTAATTTGGGTGCAGGGTTCCCCTTAATGTCCATACAAGACCCAAAGGAGCTGGTAATGGCCGGGGGGGGGGGTATGCCATTTTTCTCAATGATTTTCATCCATATTGCCGGAACCAGACATTACATTAAAGCCACAGGAAGTTTTAAATTACTTTTTTTCCTATAGAAAAGTCATTTTGTGCAGGGACAGTTCTACACGGAAAACACGTGCCACTTCACAGGCATACTATAGACACCCAGCAGGTACGATATTTAAAGGAACATTTCACCTTTTTTTTCACTTTAAGCATCATTAAAATCACTGCTCCGGAAAAAACGTTTAAAACTTTTTTTTGCATTGATACATGTTGCCAGTGGCAGGACCTGGGTCCCCAAACCGTTTTTAGGACAATAACTTGCATATTAGCCTTTAAAATGAGCACTTTTGATTTCAAACGTTCGAGTTCCATAGACTTTAATGGGTTCTAAAGTTCGCTCGAATGTTCGGTCTGTTAGAATGTTCTGATGCGAACCGAACCGGGGGGTGTTCGGCTCATCCCTACTACTACTGTAAGTACTCATACAGTAAATGGCATGGGAAATGACAAATCACTCCTAAATAACAAAGGGGTGTGTGGCCCCTGTTGTTAATTAGGAGAAATATATGCTCTGTGGGCCAGATTCACCAAAGAGATACGACGGCGTATCTCCTGATACGCCGTCGTATCTCTGTTTCTATCTATGCGACTGATTCATAGAATCAGTTACGCATAGATATCCATAAGATCCGACAGGTGTAATTGTTTTACACTGTCGGATCTTAGGATGCAGTACCGCGGCCGCCGCTGGGGGGAGTTTGCGTCGTAAACCAGCGTCGGGGTATGCAAATTAGGAGTTACGGCGATTCCTGGCGGATTTTCGCGTTCGCTACGTCACTGCTAGTCTAGTTTCCCGTCGCAAAGTTAGTCGTCGTTTGACCTGTCCTAACTTTAGTCAGCAAACGCATTGCTGTTTAAAGTATGGCCGTCGTTTCCGCGTTGAAATTTAAAATTTAACGTCGTTTGCGTAACACGTCCGGGAATACGGAAGTACGCTACGCGCGTCGCCGTTCGAAAAAATTACGTCACGGCGCGCAAAGCACGACGGGAATTGCGAAACTGAGCATGCGCAGTAGGTCCGGCGCGGAAGCGCGCCTAATTTAAATGGCACACGCCCCTTTGAATTGGCCCGCCTTGCGCCGGAGGCCGCCGGTGTAAGTTTTCATTGCAAGTGCTCTGTGAATCAGGCACTTGCGATGAAAACTTGCGGCGGTGTAACGTATCTACGATACTTTACGCCGCCGCTCACCTACGTGAATCTGGCCCTGTTTTCTTAGTTTATTTTTTTTTTAAATTTTTTATTTATACACAGCAAGAAATTGGTCCACATGGACCCCAACATTAACATTACAATCATTGTATCATTACATTCAAAGATGTTGAATAACGTAGTAAAGAACAGAGATTTGGGATACAAGAAGGGACATCATTGCTGGGTTAATACCTGGCGTAAACATCTGGGTTGTCTTATCCGGTCATGTCTCCTCGGTCTCCCATCCCTATATCCCCATCCGTTCCGCCTCCGCTCAACTTCTGGCTAGAGTCCAGAGCCGATGGGGCGTAACAAACCCGTGAGGTCCAGCGAACACAGCTCTCCCCATTTTCCGTTTTCTAAGTGTGAGTAAGTTAAAGAGAGCGAGAAAATAGAGTGCAAAAGTCGCACAGAAAGCATCTAAAGAGCATAGAGATAAGGGTGTACAGCAAGGAAGCTGTACGAGAAGGGGAAGGGTGGGGGGGGGGGGGGGAAGTCGCGAGCATGGCCTTCTCAATGTCGGGTTACCCCCGGGCTTCAGTGGCTCCCTCCAGGAGACCATTCCAACTGTTTGCTGTTCATCCCGTACGGTTCTAGTCACCGATCGTCACCCTCTAGGGACTCCCCCTGAGGGATTGGCCCTCTTCAGAGTACTTAAAAGAGTTCCACAGTCTCCACGTCTGAGTGTACAGTTCAGTCTTGTCTTGTTTTGTCAGTATCAAGTCTTCCATTGTGTTAATGTCGTCTACCTTCTGTATCCACATGGCAACCGACGGTGGGTGTGGGGATCGCCAGCAGAGCGGTATGCACGCCTTCGCCGCATTTAATAGGTGGCGAACTATCGATTTTTTGTATGTCCGAGTCGGGGTATCGTTCACGTGCAGGAGGAAATACGCCGGTGTACTCGGGACCGTCCGATCCGAAAACATTTGCGTTATTCGCCGAATTTCGCTCCAGTATGTCTGCAGGCGTGGGCACGACCAAAATATGTGCAGCAAGGTGCCCCTGTCTGCCTGACACCTCCAACAGGTGTCCGGCACCGACGGGAACAGATGGTGTAGTAGGTCTGGGGTCCTATACCACCTCGTCAGCAACTTAAAGTTAGTTTCCTGTGTTTTCGCACAGATCGACGACTTGTGTGTGAATCTAAGTATACGTTGTGTCTGAGCCGGTGTAAAGTGGCATTCCAGATCCCTTTCCCATTTACCCAGGCACGGGATCCGGTAGTCATCCGTCGGTGTAATCAGAATCGTATGCATCAACGATAAAGCGTGCGGTAATGGCTCTGACTCCGAGCATATCTCCTCTAAGGACGTAAGTACACGTCCAACTTCGGAGGGTGGTGTTAGCGTTCGCAGGAAATGACTCAACTGTCCAGTTCTCAGGAAGTCCAGTCTATACTGGCCCGCAGGGTCCATCAGCTCGGCCGTCGTTTTCCATCGGCCTGCGACGCTAAAGTGTGAGGCCTGGAACAGGCCCGAGTCTCTCAGTTCGCGAAGCCTGGGGTCTGTCAGGCCCGGTGTAAATGATGGGTTGCCCAAAATGGGGCGCAGGGGGAGGCTTCCGATGATAGGCGGAACCGCGCCACTAGCCCAGAACACACCGTGATAGTGTTACTAATGAGTGGGTGTCTGTTCACGTCGCTTGGCTTCATGTCCTGGCACCACGGGGCCGACCTCAGCTGTACGTCGCATTGCGCTTGCTCCAACCTCGGCCAGAGCTTGGTCTGCCCGTGGCGGCACCAGTCCACCAGTCGGTTCAACTGGGCCGCGTAGTAGTACATCCTAACATTGGGCGCTGCGAGGCCCCCGTAGTTCTTGGGCATGGTGAGTATAGTCCTGCTAATTCTGGGGTGTCTGCCCGCCCACAGGAACGATCCAAGCGCAGACTGGACTCGTCTAAAATAGACGGCCGGTATATGTATAGGGAGGGCCTGTAGTAGATACGTAAATTTAGGTAGTATTGTCATCTTAAGGATACTACACCTCCCAAACCATGAATGAAGGCCCGTGGTCCACTGATCTAGCTGTTTCTGTACCTTTTGGAGTAGTGGGGGGAAGTTGAGCTTAAAGATGTCAGTTATTTTGGGTGGTATGCGGGTCCCTAGATATGTCAGGGCTGTGCTTGTCCATTTCAGACCAAAGCGTTGTTTAAGAGACTGTAAGTGCGCTTGGGGGATCCCCACCGCCATCGCTTCAGATTTGGTCATATTAATTTTTAGGTTGGACAGCCCACCGTACGTGTCAAATTCCCGTAGGAGACTTGGCAGCGAGGTTGTTGGGTTTGTCAGGGAGAAAAGCATGTCATCAGCGTAGGCTGAGACTTTATGTTGACAGTTACCTATAATTACTCCCGTGATATCAGGGTTCCGCCTGACATGTTGCAGGAAGGGCTCAAGTGTTAGGGCGAAGAGCAGAGGCGACAGCGGGCATCCCTGTCTGGTCCCGTTCGAAATCGGGAAAGGGTCTGATGTAGTGCTGTTCGCCCGTACTCTGGCCGAGGGATCTACATAAGCTGCTCCTATCCATCCCAACATCTTCTGTCCTAGCCCTATATGCCTGAGCGTTGCGAACATGAATTGCCAGTTCACTCGGTCGAACGCCTTTTCGGCGTCCGTCCCGACAAACACTGCAGGCGTCTTGGAAGTGCTGGTGACATGGAGGAGGTTCAGGACTTTGGTCGTGTTGTCCCTAGCCTCCCTAGTTGGCACGAATCCCACCTGGTCAAGGTGTATTAGATCTGGGAGGTGTCGTTGGATCCGCGTGGCGACTATCTTGGTGAATAATTTAATGTCAGAATTTAGGAGTGATATGGGGCGGTAACTTCCGCACTGGCCTGGGTCCTTCCCTTCCTTGTGTATCACCGCAATTTGAGCTTGAAGGGTGGAGGAGTGGAACTTCCCTCCCGCGCCCACCGCGTTGAACAGGTGTAGCAATTTGTCTCCTAGTGACGGGAGCAGGGCTCTGTAATAGGGGACAGTGAGACCGTCCGGGCCCGGGGCCTTGCCAGGCCTGGCGGACTTCAGAGCCGTCTGGAGCTCCATCATAGTGATTGGCTCTTCCAGCAACTCTCTCACTTCTGGGTTCAGCTTCGGCATTCGGGAGTCTGAGATGTAGTTCAGGGACCGGTCCGCACTTAAGGTCGGGGAAGTGGGTGGGAGATTGTACAAGTCCTGGTAAAAGTCTTTGAATTCGTTGGAGATTTGCAGAGGGACAGACACCTTCTCTCCCTTACGTGTGGTAATATGCGGTATATACGACGCTAATTTCTGTGAGTGGAGCGCTCGGGCTAGCATCCTCCCACACTTATTACCCGATTCGTAAATCGTACGCCTGCAGATCTGCATCGCCGCTTTGGCCTTATGTCGCAGTAGGTCTGTTATATGACCGCGGGTGGTATTCAGCTCAGATGTGATCTGTGTTGTTTGAGTCTGTTTATGTTGTGCTTCAAGGGTTTGTAGCTTCTGAAGCAACTTATCAAGTTGCTCTGTCCTCTGCTTCTTCAACCGCGACCCGTTCTTAATAAGAATCCCACTCACCACTGCCTTGTGGGCCTCCCACACCACCCCCGGGTCACTATCTGTGGTGGCGTTCGTGTTGAAGTAGTGTCCCACTTCCCTCACAACCTCTGTCATAGTGTCTTTGTCTTGCAGTAGGCTCTCGTTTAGTCTCCACGGGTGTCTCCGGTCAGTCAGGGTGTCCGTCAAGTCGTATACCAATTGTATCGGCGCATGGTCCGACCAAGTAATGTTACCTATCAGGGTTTCCCTAACCGCCGATAGGTGCCGGTGAGGGATCAGGAACATGTCAATCCTTGAGTAGTATTCACTGGCACACGAGTTCCCCTTTTCCACATGCCCCCCCTCCTTTCACTTCCCCATCACGACACCAGGCCCCCTTAGGTAGGCCCCCCGCTGTGGGTCGTACTGTAACTGTACCACCCGTATTCATGCAGCATTTGTGCTACATGAATATATACTTCACATCACATAAAGTTAGAATCGATATGCCTGACACCCCCTGACACACCCTCATGCCTGGGTATGTTTACAGTTGACATTATTATGGTCACCTTTCACCTAAGCTGGCTACCTGGCACATAAGGATTTTTCCAAGATGTTTCACTTAGGGAGATATTCTCTATATCCCCATGCCAGTTTTCTTTCTTCCCTTTCGTCCCTCCTCTTGCCCCACCCACTACCCCTCCCCTTCTAATCAGCTCCAATATCCCTCCATATATTCTTTTATGTATACTAATAGAATATAGACTTGGGCCATATAGACGTTTATATATTTTTCACTGTTCAGATATGCAATTTCTATCACGGCCTCACACAGTATCAGGATATGTCGTTTTTATAGCCTCAGCCCCTCCTCTGTGCTTTTATCTTCCCTTATATTAGGTTTCCCATATTGGTTTGTCCACCGTGACATTCCATTGCTGGTCCGATTATATAAGACGCCTTTTATATGTTTTACATATTCTGAACCCCCGTTCTCTGATTTATCCACAAGCGCGGCTTGCACTACACAGCACGGCGCGAGCAGATCACAGGCAGCGTCGTCATTTTCTATGAGCTCCGACAAAATGGCCGCCGGGTGCTCATTAACACAGACTATAAATGTCTGTCTATGTGTCCCCTACATCATCCCCTGATGAAGTCACGTGATCGTGACGATACGCGTCGGGATTGGTAGGCAGGACACACCACAGCATCTGACGAACGGACATACGAGTTCGCCGCTCGTAAGGATTGTTGCAGAGTTCCTGTATTTACATGTGAGTTTTAACTTTTGTTTTTAATAAAATCGGTTTACATTGCTGACTGGGCTATACTATGGGTATGTTTCTTTCACCTCTTTCCCATCACAACGCCACCTGAGCGCTCCATCTGAGCCAATGAGAGAGGGATAGGAGATACCATAAGCCCACAGCAGCTGAGACAGCTTTACACACTGAGAAATCCTGGGGAGACCAAAACAGCCAGCATCTGAACCCCGAGAACTAGTAGAAAGAAGCAGAGGAAAGATAGAGGGACCGACGAGTGCGGTACTCGTGGATATGAGCCTGAGATCTCTCACCTACATGTGAGTGCACTCCCATCCGCCAAGATCCCAATTGCTAATATCTTTTTCGTGACGGTATTTCACCATCAGCTTCTTTTTGTCCTTTTACTTTGTTTTTTCATGTTAAACATCGGATGGAGATTTACATGTGTTATTTGTGGACTGTAACCATCTAGACCAGTTTGACCTGGACATATTGTGGTCAATTCGAGGTGAGCAGCTGGGTTCACCAAAGGTGTTTACATGTAACTTTGGTGTTGGCTCAACTATCCTATTTCACCTATATTACGGATCCAAGGGTCTCATATATATTTTCTTCAGAACTTTTTTCCGTGTTTCTTTTCTTAAAGTGTATCTTTTGCATTTTCATTTTTGATTTTTATTTTTACACAATACCTGCACCGTTGGAGATTAGGATTTATCTCTGTTTGGAGCACACCAATACACGGCAGGACTGCACTGGATCTGGACCTCCTCAGAGTGCAGATTTTTTCATTAAGGACTATCCTTGTATTGGTTTCATTGCTATATATGCCTTATAATATTGTTCTCACTAAATAATATTTTCACTAGTCACTTATAAACATTACCGCCCATTATACACTCCTTGCCCCACACTTTACAGCGCAAGTATTGTAATTTAATCTTTCTGTTTCACCTTAGTCTATCGAGGTAGACTTTTATATTTGCAGCAGTATTTTTAGTTTGTTCCCCTTCCCTTCACTTTTCAGACAGCGCAGGAGTTTACCCTATTTATAATCCTTGAGTAGGATTGATGGGGTTTCGAAAAGAAGGTGTAATCCTTCTCACCCGGGTGAGTCAGACGCCAAATATCTACCAGTTGATGCTCATGGAGCGTTGCGTGTACTCGCTTACGGAGATCTACCGACAGGGTTGACCGCCCAGCGGAGGTATCTTCCAGTGGGGACAGGGGGATGTTAAAATCACCCCCAATTATCAGTTGTCCTGTCATAAAGCGCGTCAGTTGGGTCAATCTCCCCGCAAGAAACCTGTCTTGTCGGTCGTTAGGGGCGTAGAGGTTTGCGATTGTTACTTGTGTCTGTCCTATGCGTCCCTTCAGGAATAGCGAGCGGCCCTCCGGGTCCGTTTTCATCCCTTCCAGTGTCCACGGGACCCTGGCCGATATGAGGATGGACACACCCCTAGACTTTGTCTCCGTGTACTGTGAGTGGTAAACTATAGGATAAAATCTATTCTTTAATACTGGGAGGTTGTTGTTTCTAAAATGTGTCTCCTGGAGTAGGACCACGTCCGCCCTCATCCGGCGCATATCATGTAGGAGCATTCTCCTTTTCTCAGGGATATTCAATCCCTTGACATTTAGTGACACTACTGTTAGCGTGTCCATGCTCGCAGCTCGGGGTTAGGGAAGGGGGGGGGGGTAAGGTCAAGGTCGTGGATTAAGATCCCTCAGAGGAGGTAGAGCAAAAAAGAGAGGAAGTGGGTAGGAAGAGTTCCTTCGCTTGAGGACAGCGGGGAAGAGAGGATTAAGTTAGGAGGCCTGCACTAGAGTGTGCGGCCAGAAAAAAGGTATCTAATTTAGCCTAAGCGGCTATGACACTCGCCAGTCCTAGACCGGGAATCGAGTGTAGGCCTATGTGGGTAAGTGGATAGACGAGCCCAGCAAGGCGAGCTCCCGGGTCCCGTCCCCCCCTTCCCCGGCCAACAGTAATGATGGTATCTATGCAAGGCATTGCAATCTAATCAATATATCATTTGGTGTAGTTGGTAACAGATAGGTCTAGTTTTGCACGGCAACATGGAATCTGAAATCATATTTACTTATATTCAAAAAGGAAGCAACAACAGCATTCTCAGCCCCCAACGTGGGGGACGATCTCCGCCCCAACATGGCTATAATAACATTCAGGACAACAGCTTCCCGAGGGCCAGTCCAGCAACCCGCCTTCCTCCCTCTCCCCCATGTCATGTGTGTTCGAGCAACATCTCTTTTGGGTCTCAACATATAATGCTCTAATATACCGCCTGCCCCATTGAGTAACTGTTCCACTCATCTAGCGCCCCCCCCTGTGGGTATAATTCACCGTATTGTTTAGGTACTATTCAAGTCAGACTGCCTCTGGGGGCAGCTTAAATAATGCCCCATAGTTCCATGAGTCTCCGGTCCTGGGTGGGGTATTCAATGACGGTGGGCTCCCTTGCGCTGCAGTGTCAATCAATGTCAGAAATTGATCTGGGGTCTAATAGGTAGCCACCCCCCTCCCCCTGGTATAAGGGGCCGCGTTCCCCGTGAGACCGGTGTGTTTCTCCCTCCCATGCAGGGCTCGTGCGGGTAATATATGTCCCAGGGCTCCAAGTTCTTGTGGCACTTGGTGTTTGGATAGGGCTCTCCTGTTCAGTTGCCATCCCCCTCCCCCTCCCCTCTTGGGCATAGTGGAAACTGGACTCAACCGGGGTGAGGTCTCTCCCCCTGGTACTGCTCGGCGTCCACTCCCTGCTTTTGGGGGGGGGGTCCAGCAGGGGTGAGTGCTCGTTACAGGTGCCAGGCGGCTATCCGGCCTTCAATGTAATAAGCCCCCTCCGGAGCGGCGGGGCAGTGATGTGCGGCAGTGCAGCATTAACAAGGGGGGGTAAAAAAAAAAAAAAAAAAAAACATAGTATGGGCAGCGGGCTGCGGCCTAAGGCCTACTCACAGTTCAGTCGCGTTGTCCTCCTCCTGAGGGGGCTCTCCGTCTTCCCCGGCCCTGTCTCTGCTGACGTGGTGGGTATGGGGCCCCGGCCTCGTAGGCGCCTGATCTTCCGGTCGGCCTCGGCATCAGCTGCAACCAATTCGGTACAGGAATCCGGTCCGCTCCCAGGAATAAGAAAAGGCCGGGGAGATCCGCTGGTGTCTGCAAGGTGTAGGCTCGTCCTTCCTTACGGAACGTTGCTGACAGAGGGTATCCCCATCTGTATGTGAATCCGTTGTCCTTGGCCAACTCCAGCACGGGCTTCAACATCGCTCTGCGGCGCAGCGTAGCTCTTGACAGGTCCGGTAGTATCTTCACCTGGGCCCCCTCCACTGCTACCTCCCCACGCTCCCACGCCATACGGAGGATCCTTTCCTTCTGCGCGTATCGCAGCAATCTACACACCACATCTCTGGGCCTGTCCTGTTCTGGGTTTCTCGGGCCCAGGGCCCTGTGCGCGCGGTCCACCTCTACTTCCTCCGTCGGCTCCCCCAGGATCTCTCTGAATAGGCCCTGCAACCTTCCATCCAGGGCCTCCGCTCCCACCGTCTCTGGAATCCCGCGGATCCTCAGGTTGTTGCGGCGACTTCTGTCCTCAACATCCTCCAGGTGGAGCTGCAGGGCGATCGCCGTGTCTCGATGTTGGTCCCGCGCCCGCTCCAGGCCCGTGACCCTCTGCTCCAGGTCCGCTAGCGACGACTCGCCCGTGGACACCCTTTCAGTGAGTGTGGAGACCTCCGCTCGGACCTCCTGGAAGTCGCGGCGATGCGTCTCCTCCAATCTCAGGATGATGGCCTCGATATCCGACCGCGTGGGTAGGGCCTGCAGGAGGGCGCGGATGTCTTGCTCCACCGTCAGGTCCCCCGGTGAGAGGGTCGGGGATGCCATGTGCCGCACCGGGGACGTCGGCGCCGACTGCGACTCCGCAGGTATGTTCGGGTCCACCGGACTAAAGGTCCACAGTCCCCGCTCCAAGTCCTCTGGCGGTATCTCGCCCGGCGCGCCTCGTGGTGCTGCCGTCGCCGTTCCTGCTCCAGTAGGCCTCTGCTGTCTGGGCTGAAAAAAATCGTGGAGATCTCCCGCAGTTGCTCCAGAACAGGTCACGCGGGCTGACGGTTTGGGTCCGCTCTTCTTGGCAGATTGCATGCCGAGTTTTAGGGTATTTAGACCGGTAAAAGGGGGTTTCAGGCCGGGAGCTCAGCCAACTAGCAGCCTCACTCGGTCATGTCCAGGTCACGCCCCTGTTTTCTTAGTTTAGGAGAGCAGTGCAGGCTTTATGCATTTGCCACACTTTGTTAAACCCCCCTTTTCTGCAAAAAAAAAAAGCTTTGTGCCTTCCTTTTCTTTTTACTATATTGGAAATATACAAAGTGAATATGCCTTTAGGTCTCCACATAGCAGCATTCCAGTGGCCATAACATTTCCTATAAAATAATACATTGTTTTGGTGAAACATATTCTGTAATTTTTTTTTCTCAAATTTTCTCTCCAATTCTGTTTCTTACCAGTGTTCTTGTTACAGAATTTTTTTTTTGATGAGTGAAACAAGCAAAAAAAAATACAGACTTGTCTTTCTGCCCAGCAATTGAAGTTTGCTTAATCCTCTCAAAACTCTGCACACATCCTTATGAATACTAGCATATATTGTTAACGTCTTTTGAAGTTAGCAAGCATGAAATAAAGAGCTATAACTAAACCTCAACAGAATATGGGTGCTGTTTGTAACTACATGCTTCGTTGAGACCTGGGTGGAAACTCAAAACCTGAGAGAATAAACATTCTTTTTTTTAATAAAAAACAAATGTGGCTTTTCTGTTACAGGGAAACTTTAGTCATAGCACTGCCCTTTTTAATCTCTCTCTGACTTTTTGGAAGCATTTCAAATAAACTTGGCTTCATCTTTGGAATCATATTAAAAAAGACCCGGGGCTCCTTCCAGTGGAAGATAATGAATTGTAACATTTCTCCGTGAATATTCAATTGTATCTGATAAATGAAATAGGACAGTGTAAGTCTATATATGTATTTAATGAGTTTCCAACATGAACTTCAGCATACATAGAAATATTCGTTTTTTTTAGCTTCGAACTGTTAATTAGCATACAGTATCTCACAAGAGATACACCCCTCACATTTTTGTAACATTTTTATTCTATCTTTTCATGTGACAACACTGAAGAAATACACTTTGCTACAATGTAAAGTAGTGAGTGTAAAGCTTGTATAACAATGTAAATTTGCTGTCCCCTCAAAATAACTCAACACACAGTACAAAAGTGAGTACACCCCTAAATTAAAATTTCCAAATTGGGCCCAAAGTATCAATATTTTGTGTGTCCACCAATATTTTCCAGCACTGCCTTAATCCTCTTGGGCATGGATTTCACCAGAGCTTCATAGGTTGCCACTGGAGTCCTCTTCCACTCCTCCATGATGATATCATGGAGCCGGTGGATGTTAGAGACCTTGCGTTCCTCCACCTTCCGTTTGAGGATGTCCCACAGAAGCTCAATAGGGGTTAGGTCTGGAGACATGCTTGGCCAGTCGATCACCTTTACCCTCAGCTTCTTTAGTAAGCAGTGGTCACCTTGGGGGTGTGTTTGGGGTCGTTATCATGTTGGAATACTGCCCTGCGGCCCAGTTTCTGAAGGGAGGGGATCATGCTCTGCTTCAGTATGTCACAGTACATGTTGGCATTCATGGTTCTCTCAATGAACTGTAGCTCCATAGTTCCAGCAGCACTCATGCAGCCCCAAACCATGACACTCCCACCACCATGCTTGACTGTAAGACACACTTGTCTTTGTACTCCTTATCTGGTTGCCGCCACACACACTTGACACCATCTGAACCAAAGAAGTCTATCTTTGTCTCATCAGACCACAGGACATGGTTCCAGTAATCCATGTCCTTAGTCTGCTTGTCTACAGCAATCTGTTTGCGGGCTTTCTTGTGCATCATCTTTAGAAGGGGCTTCCTTCTGGGATGACAGCCATGCAGACTAATTTGATGCGGTGTATGGTCTGAGCACTGACAGGCTGACCCCTCACCCCTTCAACCTCTACAGCTATGCTGACAGCACTCATAAATATATTTCCCAAAGACAACCTCCCGATATGACGCTGAGCATGTGCACTGAACTTCTTTGGTTAACCATGGTGAGGCTTGTTCTGAGTGGAACCTGTCCTATTTTACTGCTGTATGGTCTTGGCCACCTTGCTGCAGCTCAGTTTCAGGGCCTTGGCAATTTTCTTATAGCCTATGCCATCTTTATGTAAAGCAACCATTCTTTTGTTCAGATCCTCAGAGAGTTCTATGCCATGAGGTGCCATGTTGAACTTCTTGTGACTTCAGTGTGAGAGAGTGAGAGCGATAACACCAAATTTACCACACCTGCCCCCCAATCACACCGAGAACTTGTAACACTAATGAGTCACATGACAACGGGGAGGCAAAATGGCTAATTGGGCCCAATTTGGACATTTTCACTTAGGGGTGTACTCACTTTTGTTGCCAGCAGTTTAGACATTAATGGCTGTGTGTTGAGTTATTTTGAGGGGACAGCAAATTGACACTGTTATACAAGCTGTACACTCACTATTTTACATTGTAGCAAAGTGTAATTTCTTCAGTGTTGTCACATGAAAAGATAGAATACACGGCCCAAACAATCACACTGCTGGAGTCTCCAGACACACAGGAGAGTGATCACAGATCTCTATATCTCCGAGACTTACACACAGTGCCCTCAGGGGCTACCTAGCCTCATCTACCTGCTGCAGCTTTCATTTGCAGAGTGAAAGAACATAGAAGACGAAGTCACCATGAATGTTACCAGACAGACCCTTAAGGCCCTGGAGCAGCGTACCAAGCTCCTGCAGCAGCAACAAAAGACTTTCATTAATGAATTGGAGCGGACACGGGAAAGTGCCCATGACAGAATCAGACCCGTGAGGACCCTGGCACAGGTACGCAACTACTTAGACAATCATTGCAACAACAGTACAGATCAGCGTATCCTCACTCTGTTTTTGGATGTCTGTGCGGATCTGGCCGAGTTCTGTATCCAGCTGGAATTTATGCAGAGGGACACACAATCAGCAAAGGAGATCATAGAGCAAACCATTACTCTTCTCAATCCAACCAATGACCTGTCTGGTCTGAGAGTCAAGTATCCCCACGATGTTTTGAATCACCTCAGCTGTGACGAAGCGCGTAACTTTTATGGTGGTGTCGTGAGCATCGTTCCCATCATCCTGGATAACATCCGTGAGGCTGTGTTGAGGCTGGAGAAAGCCCAGCCACTTGCGGAGGACTCCGAAACCATGGACAGGCTTGTGGCTATTCAGAAGAACAGGCAGAAGCAACGCAAGGCAGAAAATCAAGGTGCGATACAAAACGCAGGGGTTCAGACCACTCTCAGTCAGGGAAATGCCTCTGCCCTCTCAGTAAAAAGAAGGAAAGGCTATCCACAGTCCTTCAAACCAGCCTGGAGGCCCTCTGGCCGCTACTATACCACCTAAACTGGTTAAGTGGGCCTGTTCATATTGCTTTGGATTTTCTTCATAAATAAAGAGAACATAATGCAAATCAAAAAAAAAAAAAAAAAAAAAAAAAGATAGAATACAATATTTACTGTATCTCTCTGTTCCTAGCTGTAATCCATCCAAAGCTACAAGCCTTATCTCTACAAGAGCTTGATGGTGTCAGCGTCCTAGCCCCCTTCTACTAGTTTTGTTGTGTAATGTACTCATGGAGCAGGAAGGTGCTGGTATATTTATATAATGTATATAAAATAATTAGAAGTCCATCATTGTTCATTTTAACCACTTCAATACAGGGCATGTTCACCCCCTTCCTGCACAGACCAATTTTTAGTTTTCAGCGCTGTCCCACAAATAGAGCTTTTGTTTGGTGGTATTTGATCACCTCTGCGGTTTTAATTTTTTTGCTACAAATAAAAGAAGAGTGACAATTTTGAAAAAAACACAATATTTTTTAATTTTTGATTTAATAAATATCAGAATTAAAAAAAAAAATGTTTTCCTCAGTTTAGGCCGATATGTATTCTTCTACATATTTTTGGTAAAGAAAATCGCAATAAGCGTATATTGATTAGTTTGCGCAAACATTATAGCATCTACAAAATAGGGGATGGACTTATAGCATTTTTTTTTTTTACTAGTAATGGCGGCGATCCGCGATTTTTATTGTGACCGTGACATTGCGACGGACATATCGAATACTCTTGACACGTTTTGGGGAACATTCACATTTATACAGCGATTAGTGCTATAAAACGGCATTGATTACTGTGTAAATGTGACTGGCAGGGAAGAGGTTAACACTAGGGGGCGATCAAGGCATTAAATATGTTCCCTAGGGAGTGATTCTAACTGTAGGGGCGGGGGCTTACAAGGGGAGGTGACCAATGTGTGTTCCTCTGTACTGGGAACACACATCGGTCTCCTAGCCTCTGACAGGACGTGGATCTGTGTGTTTACACACACAGATCCATGGTCCTGCTGTGATCGCGGGTAATCTTGGGTGCCCGGCGGACATCGCTGCCGCCGGGCACGCACACCGAGTCCCGAGCGATGCAGCGGGAATGCCCGCGCCCCCTAGATTGCCGGGAAACCCAGGACATCATATTATGTCCACCCGCAGGAAAGGAAGTGGTTAAGAATGGTTCATGGAATTGTGGATTTTCTATAGATTTGTACTTTTTATTTCCACTCTTTGCCACTCTGCACTCCTTTGTCTTCTGTTTACACTGTGAAGGCCCCAAGTCAGAGGTATAAGAGAGGCCTTCCCCCTCATTTCATGCTATGCTACCTGGTACATGACAAACATAACAGGTTGCCTTTGGGTATCTCCATGGGGCATCATATGTATCTCTCACTATCTGACTGATATTCTAATGCCGCGTACACACCATCACTTTATGTGATGAAAAAAAACGAAATTTTCTGTGAAGTAAAAAACGACGTTTTTGAAACTTCAATTTTCAAAAACGACGTTGCCTACACACCATCGATTTTTCACAATGCTATAGCAAAGCGAGGTTACGTTCACCACTTTTTTACATTGAAGTTCGATTCATAACTAGCTTCTGAGCATGCGTGGGTTTAAAAACGTTGTTTTAAACGTCGTTTTTTGCTACACACGGTCAATTTCTGTGAAACAAAAAACGACGTTTTGAAAAACGACACAAAGAATTGAAGCATGCTTCAATTTTTTTTTGGTCGTTTTTCACAAGACATAAAACAACGTTTTCCCCCACACACGGTCATTTAAATTGACGTTTTTAAAAACGTCGTTTTTTTTCATCACATAAAGTGATGGTGTGTACGCAGCATTACACAAACTTCAAAATGTATGGAGTTGTAGGCATTTCCAGTTGCCAAATATCTAAAAAAATAAAATAAAAATACAGTTGTTAATCTAAGAAAACAAAGGATAATTATGAAAGTCAATTGCAGGGGAAAGATGAAGATAGCTAAAACATATTGGGTCTTTTGCTTCTATGCTGATCTGTGTTTCCTAAAGCCAAAACCAGAGATGAGGAAGTTTATATAAAATAATAATAATAAGCAAATTGAAGCTTTTTTATGTTTATTGTTGAATGTAAAATTAAACAGGACTAACAGCAACTTTGAAGCAGAACCTGAAGCTAAAAACATATCGGAGGAAGAAGTTTTAGATGGTTCGCAGGTCCTCTTCCAGTATGATGAGGAGGGGCAGGCATATACACCCAGACCCAGGCATATGCAGCCAAAAACAAAAGCAAAAAAAATATTAGTAACACACCTGATGCAGCTCAATTTACTGAGGCTGTACACAAAAATAATGGCAACACAACAAAGGGACCTAGGCGAACAGCACCTGTTTGACAAATCACGTGTTCCTCAAATGGAACATGGGCACCCTCAACCTGGTGGGTGAGATGCCAATGGAATTATTGCACATTGTTTCCTTTGAGAGGCAAACAGCCTCCCACCCTCCTCTAAACCCACAATACAAATCCACAATTTTGCCAAACAACCAGGCCCATCAGGTAGTTCATTCTACCACTCAATTCCATTCCACCTGCAACTAATTATGGGCCACCACCTTGCCAACAATATGGACCCTATGAGAATTTTTGCTCTTTTCCGAACAGCCAAATATCATGCCCAACTATACCAAATGCTCCATCTCAGCATAAAATTAATGATAGTCCTTATGTTCAGCATGCAGGAAATTTTAATTGCCCTGCATCTCCCGATCAAATGATCTGACAGGCAGCACCAAAACAATCACCTGACTCACTCTGCTGGTCTAAGATGTGATACTTACAACTTCCAGCACATAAGTGAGCTAGAAAGCCCCTTACCTGTATTGACAGATTTATAGTTGTTTTTCTTTTTTTTTAGAGAGGTGCAGTGACAAATTTTAGCTGTTTCCTATGGACATTTTGTTATGCCAAGAAGCATGTTTTTTTGCAAGTTCCTATGGAAATGTATTTGTTTGTGGTCGGAGAGTTGCAGTCACAAATGTTTTTTTTTGTTTTTTATGTTAACTGTCAGCATACTAGCTTTTCTTTATGCACATTATTCTATGCCAAAAAGCTTATGTTTATACAAGTTCCTATAGAAATGGTTTATTTTTGTAGTTGGAGAGGTAATGTACATTCACAATTTTTTTTTTATTATTATTTGGTGTTATAAGTATGTTAGCAGTTCTGTATGGAAACCATGTACAAAAATGCATATGATCACACTGAAAGTTCAAAATAGAAATTTCTCTTTTTTGGTGCAATAAAATAAAAATTGGACTTACTGCATATTTCTTTATTGGTGTTCTTATTATATATGTGATTTTTTTTTTGTTATATAAATATAGTTGTTTTGTTAGGTCTGTCATGTGCCTGACAAACAACTTTCTCTTTTGGTATAATGTGATACAGACACCAATGCATACGTTTAGTATTTTAGAACTTTAAATATATTTTTATTACATGAAGAGGATGACTTCCCTAATGGTTTTGTTTTCTGACAGCAGAGACTTCTGCTTTCTAAATACAATAATTATTTGCCTTTCTAAGTAACCTTATGTACATTTTTATGAACTTACTGGTGGATGACAATCAAATGCTGACATGGAGGCATGGATTCATGGAAATACGTATCCTGTTGCAGTAACAATGGATTTGATAGCTCAAGAAGATAATTAAATCTGAAATAGCAAAACATTTTTCATAAAATCATTATTAAATTAAAAACATGATATCAAAAGTTTAAGTTAAATAAAAAAGTAACAATGGCATCCATTACTAACACTGTAATAACAAACTTCTTGATATCCTAATTCTTGGTTTACTAAATCATAACTGTAACCATAGCTTCATACTGTTCTGATCCTAATCCTAACCCTATTTTATACTGTTCTTATCCTAATCCTAACCCTAATTTAATACTGTTCTAATCATAATTCTAATCCTAACCCTATCCTAATACTGTTTTAACCCTAATCCCAATCCTAACCACATCTTAATATTGTTCTAATCTTGACCCTAACCCTAGTTTAACACTGCATTCTAATACTAATCCTAACCCCATCTTAATACTGTTCTAATTCTAACCCTATTGTAATACTGTTCTAATACTAACCCGAACCCTAAATTGATTTTGTTGGAGATATAGGACTTTAAAGGTGTACCATATACAAATTCACTTAAGATTAATGTAAAAATATATACAAAATATTTATAAAGAAACAATATCTATAAAAGTGAGGAATACAGTGTAATTATAGCCATAGGTGTACACAAACATCTTTTAGTTGACAATGAGTTGCTGTAATCACATACATATTTGCATCACGTCCACTTTTTTCAACATGTTTCGCCGTAACGGCTTCTTCAGGAAAGAATGTAAGAACTCATTTATTAAGTATAGAAGAACATTATTTAATCAGCTTTAGATGTTTATGAAAGAAGAAACAAAAAATTAATATAACATGATAGTAGCATTTAACAATTTAACATTGTAGATCTCATAAATGCATGACTGTAAATAACACACAGCATGGGTAAATCCCAATACAAAAATACTCCTACCTCTGGAGCAAAATAAAGGAATTAATTCACAAAGGGAATTAAAATCCTGACGCTGCAACCTCACAACCAGACCCAGTCCAATTAGTGTCAGATCACCCGTAGGGAGGGGTATAACACTTGTCTAAAAAAAAATGGTTTTCAAAAGTGTGACCTGCAACATACATTAGTTACAAAGGACTTTGTACATCAAATATCTGGAAAAAAGATGTAAATCCTTTATCAACTCAAATTTATCCGCATCTTTGTCCAGACAAAATGTGAGGCTAAGTTGAAACTGGACTCATCATCTGATAATGAATAGGAAGACAAATTAATAATGTCATATGTTTCACAATTCTCAACAAAAGTGGAATCGGAACAACCTATTTTAAAGACTGATTGATGTACGCATGGGGGTAGGTGCAACCAAGGGTCCCTGCTAAGGGTCAATAGTTGTATTAGAATTAAAGATGGGTGCTGTGCGTATATCTATAGAGGGACCTGGTGTGTATAGGCGCTATTCAACTGTCTAGTGGGACATAGGTCTTTGTCTTGCAGGTTTTTTGGAGCCAGTATTATTTACAGGGGGGCTGTAGGAGGTTGAGACACCCATACCAGACAGAGGGATGCTAACAGGGGATTTAGATTTTTCTTGGAAATGTAATATGCAGTTGTATTTAATTTACAGCTTGGCTTAGCTCTGTATCTCTTCAAAAAAATGCAACAATGTAGTCAGAAGCAGTATTTTTCGAATGGCTTTGAGATAGTCTATTACAGCTGTTACACAGCTATGACATCCAATTGCCGATGATAATAAGACATTACATTTTTAGTGATAAACTACTATGCCCATGTCCTGAACACCACTATTATCTAAAAAAATAATAAATATTGAGGTTCAGTGTTTTGGGTGTTACAGATAAGCAAAATCAAGAGAGATCCACACTCTACTAGGTCAGAACTCAAAAGTAAATTGTTTGTAAACCCCAGTCATGAAAGTTGAACTAAGCACATATATCTGTAGTGTTCACTTATATCTCTCCAATAGCCGGATTCATAGAGACTTACGACGGCGTATCAGTAGATACGTCGTCGTAAGTCCGAATGAGCGCCGTCGTATCTTTAAGCGTATTCTCAAGCTGAGATACGCTTCACTTTTGCTAAGATACGACCGACGTAAGTCTCCTACGCCGTCATATCTTATGTGCATATTTACGCTGGCCGCTAGGGGTGTGTACGTGGATTTACGCGTCGAATATGTAAATGAGCAAGATACGCCGATTCACGAACGTACATACGCCCGTCGCAGTAAGATACGCCGTTTACATAAGACATATGCCGGCGTAAAGATAAACCACCAAAAAGATGGCACAGCCCATGCAAGGTATGGACGATGGAACAGCCGTCGTATTTTACGTTGTTTGCGTAAGCGTACGTGAATGGGGCTGGGCGTAGGTGACGTTCACGTCGAAAGCAATGAGTATTTGCGACGTGATTCTGAGCATGCGCACGCATGCGCCGTACCAACGGCCCTCATTTACATGGGGTCAGGGGTACTTTACATGGAGCATGCCCACTACCTGCCTAATTTGAATTAGGCGGGGTTATGCCGGGCCATTTGCTCTACGCCGACGTAACTTAGGGAGCAAGTGCTTTGTGAATACAGTACTTGCCTCACTATGTTACATTGGCGTAGTGCAAATGGGATGTGCTATGCCGGCATAAACATACGCCGCGATACGTGAATCTGGCTATAAGGGTTGTTTCTCTCTGGTGTTTCATTCCTCTGTTATCAGCATGAGTCACTTCTGACAAGTTCTCTGTCACATGAGATAACAGTAGCTGATTTTTTTTTGTTATTCAGACTACAGCTCTGCATGTTTCTCCCCACCCACCCATATATGCTACTATAAGAGGAAGAAAGATTTTTAACACACTCTGCACTTTCTAAAGAGTGTAGAAAGCTAAAGATAGCAGAAACTGTATACAAGTTAAACTTATGTAGGAGGATTTGTTTCATCTCTTAGTATTATCTGAGGCTATTCAATGTACTGGGTATATGTACAACCACTTTAAGCTTCCAGGGCATTTCTCATGAACCACATCAGAGTTTTCTGACTTTCAATCTTGGCTACACATCATTCTTTAAAAGGGCTGCACAGAGAAACACAAATGTTTCCTGTAGGGGACCAAACACATTGAAAATCTTTAACTGCAGAGATCCAGCAACACATGTTTGCTCTATTCAGCAATTAAAGCATATAAGCTATAATTTGTACATTAAATTACAGGAAATTATAGTAAGCAACATCTTCAAGGAAAACTTTACAAAGGAAATATAGAGCTTTCCATTGTTGATCTCTACTTCTGAAAATACAGTAAAACCTTGGATTGCGAGCATAATTCCTTCTAGAAACATGCTTGTAATCCAAAACACTTGTATACAGGGTATAAAAGAGAAGAGAGGCACCTCTAAGGCCGTGTACACACGGGCAAACATGTACGATGAAACCGGTCCGCCGGACCGTTTTCACTGTACATGTCTGCCCGGGGCTTTCTGTACGATGGCTGTACTAACCATCGTACAGAAAGCCGCACGTAAACAATACACGTGGGCGGGCCTGCCAGTTAAATGCTTCCACGCATGCGTCAAAGTCATTCGACGCATGCGAGGGATGGCGGGCGCTCGGACATGTACGGTAGGTCTGTACAGACGACCGAACATGTCCGAGCGGGCAGGATTCCAGCGGACTGTTTTAAAACAAGTCCAGGAATATTTGCCCGCTGGGAAAAGGCCCGGCGGGCAAATGTTTGCTGGAATCCTGCACGCTCGGGCCTACACACGACCGAACATGTCTGCTAAAACTGGCCCGCGGACCAGTTTCAGCAGACATGTTTGGTCGTGTGTACGGGGCCTAAGTGTAGCAATACGTTGCTAAATGTTGTACCTTCATTAAATGTAACCATATTTCTACACTTAGAGGCTCATCTCTTCTCTCCTCTCTTCTCTTTTATACTCAGTTGTGACATGACGCTACTCTTATATCAAGACATCGCTTGTATATCAAGGCAAATTAAAAAAAAAATTCTCATCTTGCAAAATGCTCTCAAACCAAGTTACTCTCAAACCTAGGTTTTACTGTACTAGTTTTGTGGATGTCATGTCAATCGAATGGTTTCAGTACTTTTTGAGTCACTGGCTTATAGCTAGCATCATGTACGTCCGCAGAACTTTTTGCGGGGGGGGGGGGGGGCATGATTTTAAGGTCACCAATGCTCTTCCCCTTTTTGACAATGTCATTGTCACGGTCATAGACGGTACAGATACACCCAGATACATTACAACCTCATACACACAGATTACACACAGATACAATACTTTCCCATACACCCAGATACATTACACCCCATACACACAGATACAATACACCCCCATACACACAAAAAAGGTAAAAAAAACACACACACACACAGCTTGGGACAAGTCCTTTAATAAAAAAAATGTAATCCTTCTATTGCCTGCGCCACTGTCACAAACTTCGGTGAACGGGAGTCAACCACAACTGCGGCTAAGGAAAGATTTTAATGCACCTCTATGTTATGTGAAATTTCAGTACTGGACCCCAGGCGTCACTCCAATCAGAGAACAGGAGTTTGGGGGTTCACTACATTATCTCTCTCACAAATAGGAATGTGTTGAGCTACTAAGGGTGGAGGTATTACAACATGCCTCCAACCCCTAGCGTTGAAAGATTACAATGAACGTGGATGAGCACATCTGCATTAAGATTCCAATGCACTTCTCTATGCAAGTGATTATCAGTACTGGAGCCCAGGCGTCACTCCAATCTGAGAACAGGAGTTTGGGGGTCAGTGGCGGCTGGTGAAGTTTTTGGATGGGGGGGCGCAAGACTCCTTCCCTCCACGTTGGTCCCTCCCACTTCTAATAAGCCACACCCCTTATAGAATCCACCCACTCCGTCCCCTGTATTCCACTTGCTTCCACTCATAGTGTCAGGAGTATACTGCTCAGCATCACAGGACAGAGTATATAGCCCCAGTATCACAAATCATGGTATATAGCACAGCCTTACAGATCGGCGCAAACAAACTAAAAAATTACACTGTTAGTAATGAAGGACTCTAAATAGGCAGGAGATTACCAGAGACTGCGGACATACTGCATTAGATTACCAGAGACTGCGGACATACTGCATTAGATTACCAGAGACTACGGACATACTGCAGGAGATTACCAGAGACTGCGACATACTGCAGGAGATTACCAGAGACTGCGACATACTGCATTAGATTACCAGAAACTGCAGACATACTGCAGGAGATTACCAGAGACTGTGGATATACTGCACAAGATTACCAGAGACTGCGGACATACTGCACAAGATTACCAGAGACTGCAGATATACTGCACAAGATTACCAGATACTGCGGAGATAATGCACAAGATTACCAGATACTGCGGAGATAATGCACAAGATTACCAGAGACTGCGGAGATAATGCACAAGATTACCAGAGACTGCGAACATACTGCATTAGATTACCAGAGACTGCGAACATACTGCACTGAATTACCAGAGACTGCGGAGATACTGCTCTAGATTACCAGAGACTGCTGAGATACTGCACAAGATTACCAGAGACTGCGGACATACTGCATTAGATTACCAGAGACTGCGGACATACTGAATTAGATTACCAGATACTGCGGAGATACTGCACAAGATTACCAGAGACTGCGGACATACTGCATTAGAGAACCCGTAATTCTGTGAATTGTGGCCCTAATGAAAGACTTTGCGTAGGGGGTGAAGGTTGGTATTTTTTCAGAAATGTACATGTAAAATACATTTTGTAAATAAGTGGGCGTGGGGGGGGGGGGCTGAAGGCTGCTATTTTGGCAGAAATGTAAATAAAATCTGGTAAATAAGCAAGGGGGGTTGGGGGGGTGGGTGGAGATGGCCGCTATTTTGGCAGAAATGTACATTTAAAATAAATGACATTTGGTTAATAAGCGCGGGGGGGGGGGGGTTGGGGGGATGGTAGTGACGGCTATAATTTTGGCAGACATGTACATTTAAAATAAATGACATTTGGTTAATAAGGGGGGGAGGGGGTGGCAGTGACGGCTATAATTTTGGAAGACATGTACATTTAAAATAAAAGACATTTAGTTAATAAGGGGGGGGGGGGGGGGGGGGGGGGGGAGGGGGTGACAGACACTATTTCGGCAGGACATTAGAATAATGAGCAGAAGAGCAGAGGGGAATGTACATGTAGAATAATGAGCAGAGAAGCAGAGGGGAATGTACATGTTACATGTACATGCTCCTCTGCTCATTAATCTTATGTGCTGCCAAAATAGCGTCCGTCACCCCCCCCCCCCCACTACCCCCCCCGCTTATTAACTAAATGTCTTTTACAGTAAAAGACAGTCGGGGGTGACGGACGCTATTTCGGCAGCACATAAGATTAATGAGCAGAGGAGCATGTACATGTAACATGTACATTCCCCTCTGCTTCTCCTTCTCGTTATTGCCTGTTTGTCTTTCAGTACATTACTCTCTGCTCCTCTGCTCATTAATCCTATGTGCTGCCGAAATAGCGTCCGTCACCCCCCTCACCCCCCCGCTTATTAACTAAATGTCTTTTACTGTAAAAGACATTTAGTTAATAAGCGGGGGGGGGGGGTGACGAACGCTATTTCGGCAGCACATAGGATTAATGAGCAGAGGAGCAGAGAGGAATGTACTGAAAGACAAACAGGAAAAACAGGCAATAACGAGGAGGGGGGGGCCAGGGGGATCGTGGCACTGGCAGCTACTTTTTCGGGACTCCTCAGTAATGTACATTAGTCCCGAGGGGGGAGTAAAGATAAGAGGCGGCAACGCGGTAATGAGCACAGGAGCGGAGGGGGATGCATACCTTAATGTCCCGGGAGTCGGGACCACACGGGCGCTGAGCTGCAGAGTGTGCCAACGTCACTTCCTGTACATTGAGTGACGTCGGACTTGGATCATTATAGCGCGTGCACCCGCTTGGCCATAATAATAATAAAGAACGCCACAAAGGCATTTTTTGCCTTCCAATGTAGCGCCTCGCCTGCAATCTTGTGATTGCACAGACGTGGCGCTACCCTCACTGCATTGTGCCCGGCGCCCGGCGCCGGGCACAGTGCACATAAGGACCATTTTTGTTTTTTGTTTTTTCTTTTTTTTTTAATAATTTTTGTTTTTTTACCGACTGGGGGAGGGGGGGCGGCGCCCGGGCGCCCTCAATGGACAGGCCGCCACTGTTGGGGGTTCTCTACATCATATCACTTTACATAAAGGAATGCATTGGGCCACTAAGGGGGCTAAGGTTCAACGCTTAGCATAAAAAGTTAGAGCGAACATGTTCAATAATTTAGGGTGGAAGCCCGTATACATTTAACAACACATGTCAAGCATGTAGCATATGAGAATACTGTATGAAACTACTATAGCTCAGTTGGTTTAAGGGTGTATATCCCTTTAAGACAGCCCTCAAAATTTCCACTCGCCTGCTAGCATTTGGCGAGTGGATTTAAGCTGGGGGCGAGTGATAACAGTTCTGCATGACCAACAGTCCAATCTGTGCCTACACTTAGAGCCACGCTGCGATTGGCAGTCGAAGAAGAAAGGTGCGTGCCCAGGAAAAGTAGTCGGGTGAGCCGCACACATGCAGAGCAGTACACAGGTGCTCTCCTTACAATTCTCGTTAAGCCATGGGACCTGATAGTATGACCTCTCTGAGCCTGGCTTCCCAACCTGACCAATGTAGCTGGAGAGCAGGGAGCAGGAAGGAACAAGTGAGCTGGAGGACTGCGATTATCACCACTCTGGGTGTCCCAGGTAGGCAGTGCAGCACAGCGCTCACCAAGAGTTGCAGTATGCTGTGCGGTGTCAGTGTGCGCTGTGTTGTGGTGTCAATGGCTATGCAGGTGTGTGAATCTCTGTGGTGGATTGTACTCCCTCCCGCTGTGCTGCAGCTCCTCTCCTCACTGCCCAACAATGAAAGGGGGAAGTGGTTATGATTATGATTATGAGAGTGGGTAGAATAGGAGAGGGAGAGAGAGAGGAGGATGGATGGGGGTTGCAGAGGAGACAGCAAGAGAATGGGGGAAAATACCTGGTTCTAGAGAGAAGGCACAGGAGGAGGAGGAGGAGGGAGTCTTGTACATAAGAAGAGGGAGAGCAATATTTGCAGAAGTAAAAAAGTCCATGTCCCTCTGATTTGCCCCAGTGCCATATCCCTCTGGTTTTCCCCAGTGTCATGTCCCTCTGGTTTGCCCCAGTGCCATGTCCCTCTGGTTTGCCCCAGTGCCATGTCCCTCTGGTTTGCCCCAGTGCCATGTCCCTCTGGTTTGCCCCAGTGCCTTGTCCCTCTGGTTTGCCCCAGTGCCCTTTCCTTCTGGTCTGCCCCAGTGCCCTGTCCCATTTTGTTAAAGTTATTGTTGGTAATATTTAATTGTGTAACTTGATTCGGCATAAAACATTTAACAGTGTCATTCCAAGAGATAACCTACAAAGGCGTTTTAGGGGCGGAATTAGGGGAGGGGCAGTGTATGGGTTAGGTGAGGCAACTGGTGGCAAGTAACACTTAAGGCCTGGCTAGAAGCTCAGGGCTTGAAATTTTGAGCCCTGCTTTAAGATATTGCAGAGTTGTCAGCTGAAGGCATACTAAGTAAACTCAAGCAGCAGGATACTATTAATTACACCAGATCCAAATACAGCACTTTGTAAAGGGTATAAGAATTGAGTAATTCTAGAGCAGTAATGGTACTTATCCGTTTACAGGGATGAGTGTCTCCTGTAAGCTAGTAGCAGCCCTGGGATTTCTTTAGTGCAGGGTCTCCTGAAGGAAGATCTGTTTAGGGTGTCCCAGCAATGGCAATCTGCATTAGCTTGATTGAGGTAGGCATCCAGCGTGGCATGGTTTGCAGCTTTAGGGATTGATGGTACCAGTAGTTACATAGCGTGGCCGGCTACGGCTGACAATATTAGAACAGCGTGTGTATTACACGCTGTTCTGTTTATAGCTGATAGTCATGTGTGCCGAATGAGTGTTTATTACGCTCGGCACTTCCGCGTTTCAAGCTGGAACGCACACGACATCGGGCGATGACGTCATCACGCGGTCGTCGTATGCGCCCCAGCGTGGAACACAATATGGCGACAGGCGCCGATTACAGCCACGAATGATACAACCTCCATAGGAGGCGCCCGGCCAAATGACGCATGACCCGTCTGACCGTCTGAAACCCATTGCGTCAGAGGGGGCGGGGTCACCTGTCCTCGGTTATTTAAGAGCTGTCAGACATGTCGCGCGTCATTTTGCCGGGCGCCTCCTCAGGATGCTGTATCATTCGTGGCGGCGGGCCGTAGAAGGATTACAGCGGTGGAATTTTTTTAAATATTTTTATTAAATGACTTTAAGCTGTGTGTGTGTTTTTTTACCTTTTTTGTCACTTTTTTGGGTTAAATGGTAGGGGTACAATTCACATAGCGGGGCGGCATCTGGTGGTCCCCACGCCATTTTTTTTATTTGGCGTAGGGTTCCCCTTAACCACTTAAGAACCTTGGGTGTTTCTCAGATTTGGCATTTACAAGACTAAAACAGTTCTTTTTGCTAGAAAATTACTTAAAACCCCCTAACATTATATATATTTTTTTCTAACACCCTAGAGAATAAAATGGCGTTCATTGCAATACTTTTTGTCACACCGTATTTGCGCAGCGGTCTTACAAGCGCACTTTTTTTGGAAAAAATTCACTTTTTTTAATTAAAAAATAAGACAACAGTAAAGTTAGCCCAATTTGTTTACATATTGTGAAAGATAATGTTACGCCGAGTAAAATTATACCCAACATGTCAAGCTTCAAAATTGCGCCCGCTCGTGGAATGACGTCAAACTTTTACCCTTAAAAATCTCCATAGGCGACGTTTAAAAAATTCTATAGGTTGCATCTTTTAAGCTACAGAGGAGGTCTAGGGCTAAAATTATTGCTCTCGCTCTAACGATCGCGGTGATACCTCACTTGTGTGGTTTAAACACCGTTTTCATATGCGGGCGTTACTCACATATGCGTTCGCTTCTGCGCGCGAGCTCGTCGGGACGGGGCGCTTTAAAAAAAATTTGGGGGGTTTTATTATTTATTTATTTTATTATTTTTTACACTGAAAAAAAAAATAGATCACTTTTATTCCTATTACAAGTAATGTAAACATCCCTTGTAATAGAAAAAAGCATGACAGGTCCTCTTAAATATGAGATCTGGGGTCAAAAAGACCTCAGATCTCATATTTAGACTTAAATGCAAAAAAAAAAAAAAAAAAATGTTGTCATTTGAAAAAATGACATTTAGAAAATCTTTCTTTAACTACTTAACCCCCGGACCATATTGCTGCCCAAAGACCAGAGGACTTTTTGCGATTCGGGACTGCGCCGCTTTAACTGACAATTGCGCGGTCGTGCGACGTGGCTACCAAACAAAATTGGCGTCCTTTTTTTCCCACAAATAGAGCTTTCTTTTGGTGGTATTTGATCACCTCTGCGGTTTTTATTTTTTGCGCTATAAACAAAAATAGAGCGACAATTTAAAAAAAAATTAATATTTTTTACTTTTTGCTGTAATAAATATCCCCCAAAAATATATTAAAAAACATTTTTTTCCTCAGTTTAGGCCCATACGTATTCGTCTACATATTTTTCGTAAAAAAAAACGCAATAAGCGTTTATTGATTGGTTTGCGCAAAAGTTATAGCGTTTACAAAATAGGGGGTATTTTTATGATATTTTAATTAATATATTTTTTTTACTAGTAATGGCGGCGATCAGCGATTTTTTTTCGGTACTGTGACATTATGGCGGACACTTCAGACACTTTTGACACATTTTTGGGACCATTGGCATTTTTATAGCGATCCGTGCTATAAAAATGCATTGGATTACTATAAAAATGCCACTGGCAGTGAAGGGGTTAACACTAGGGGGCGGGGAAGGGGTTAAGTATGCCTGGGTGTGTTCTTACTGTGGGGGGGGGGGGGGGGGCCTCACTAGGGGAAACACTGATCTTCTGTTCATACATTGTATGAACAGAAAATCAGCATTTCCCCCGCTGACAGGAACGAGAGCTGTGTGTTTACACACACAGCTCCCGTTCCCCGCTCTGTAACGAGCGATCGCGTGTGCCCGGCGGGGATCGCGTCCGCCGGGCACACGCACGGGAGTCGGGGGCGAGCGCCCCCTAGTGGCGGCTCAAAGAGCCGCCGTATAGCTACGGGCTCTCGCCCAGGAGAGCCGACCTGCCGCCGTATAATGACGGTGCGCGGTCGGCTAGTGGTTAAGAAGCATGGGCGGAAGTGATGTTTTGATGTCACTTCCACCCTGCTATGCTATGGGGATGGGTGGGGGGCCATCTTGCCCTCACTCGTATCCCAGCCGACAGGACCTGATCGCCTTCGCCGCTACCGACGGCTCCTCTCCCGCCGCCGATAACGGTGTTCTCATGGCGAATCCGCCGCGGAGACCACCGTTATTGTTTACAGGACCGCTCACACTAAAGATGGATATCACGGTTGTGGCAGCAGCTGCTGCCGTTACCGAGATATCCATCTTTAAAAAAAGGACGTATATATACACAAGCAGGTCCTTAAGTGGTTAATATCCATACCAGACCCAAATGGCCTGGTAATGGACTGGGGGGGGGGCGGGGACCCATGTAGTTTTTTTCAATGACTTTTATCTGTATTCCTGGGACCCGACAATTCATTATAACCACGAGTAGTTTTAAATTACTTTTTTTCCTTTAAAAATTTCATTTTGTGCAGGGACCTTTCTAAGCACGACAATCATGCGCTACTTTACAGGCATACTATAGACACCCCCCAGGTACGAAATTAAAAGGAATATTTCACTTTTATTGTTTCACTTTAAGCATGATTAAAATCACTGCTCCCAAAAAACTGCCATTTTTTAAACTTTTTTTGCATTGATACATGTCTCCTGGGGCAGGACCCGGGCCCCCAAACACTTTTTATGACAAGAACTTGCATATTAACCTTTTGTGAGATACTGTACATATGAATATATACATCATTACGGAAATAGCTGCAAGTTTGCATCCCTCTTTCTGGGTGCTGAGCATGTGAAGTTAAGAAATGGAGTCATTCTAGTGGGGTAGTGACCACTATTTAGGGTTGGTTCTAGTACATACAGTATAACACAGCGTTTTACCACGCAAGATGATGTCAGTGTGTGGTCTGGCAAGGGGCAGTGCAATGTGTGTTTTATCACACTGTTTTCTTTTTTTCTTTGAATTGTCACATAATGACATTTCATTCATGTCTCTGTGAGTCTTATGTGAGACGCGGTGCCATCCAGTGTGCTGCAGAAAAATGAAGAAATTCTATTTTTTTTCTCACACTGCACTGGACCAGTGTTCTGGTGTAAATGGGACACATAGAAATCAATTGTTTTCCTTGTGCCCCTGTGGTAACTGGCACTTATCTAGCGTGGAAAATGGCAATCACCACACATTGTGTAAATTAGCTCTTATGGTTAGGTATTTGAACCATAAATATTTTTCCAAAGCAACCACATATAGACTGTCGTACTATTTCAGCCTGAAGCTGTTATAGTGCCATAAATATTCTAAAAGAAATATGAACTTTATAACTGTTATTGTGCTCTGTATTATTTCATATCATAATGTTAAATGATTCAGTGATTGTCTAAATAAGCATTTAGTTTCAAAGGGATTTATGGACTACAGAGAACACCAGATTATAAGTGACCCAAAGGATAAGGTTATACAGTAAGGATACTAGCATTTATTTAAACTCAAATGATTTTCTTAACTTTAAGACTCACATAACACTGCAAAAACATTATCTCATAGCATGTCAAAAATCTGGCTCATTGTATTAGTTATCTATTTCAGACATGATGTCTCCTAAGACTAAATAGGATGGAAAGGGGAAAAATCAGCAGACTTACTTCCTCATCTAGAGTGCATGGAAAATGTCTGTAGGATTTTTCCCAAATGAATACATTAGAAAAGGAAAACAAGAAAAATAGATGGTAAAACCCTTTATTTCTTTCAGCTGTAATAGTTGGAAAGTCTATTTCACTGCTGCAAATCTGATCATGTTGGAAAAGCTTTTGTGAAAGATGGTGTTAGGAAAACAGACAGATGTTTTTAAAAGACGCAGCACAGCTGGGGGTGTTTGCCAGTTTTACATTTTATGAGATCATACGGCGGCTTTAAATGGAAGTTTGCATGCAAACACAAATGTCATCATTCTCATGTTTTCAAATGAGCTTAAAAATAACAGTGTTAGTTATGACACCATAAAAATTCATCCTTGCTGGTACACATACTGTATGAGACACGGGCAATAAAAGTTGTTATTTCAGGTGAGACGACCTAAATCATATTTCTGCTTTGGTCAGATGTTGGCCCATTGTTCCTTCTTTCAGTTCCCAGTGACTCCAGTGGCAAGTACCCTCCTAGGGAATTCTTAGCCACACACCCAACACAGTGAAAAGTGTTTATAAAAACTTAGAGAAAACAGGGAACATGCTCATAAGGTTTCAGTTTTTCCTTGCCAGGAAAATGAAACCTTAGTGGACACTATTGGTAAATTATCCTTTTAATGGAGTTGTTCCTCTGATTCAGATAAAAAAAAGGCATCAAAGAATATAAGAGATCACTACTGGGTAGGTTCCCCATCACTATAAAGTTCTTTATTTTTTTATTTTTTTAATAACATAATTTGTATTCAATTTTCAACAGTACAGAGGGGGTTATTTACGAAAGGTAAATCCACTTTGCACTACAAGTGCAAACTACAAGTGCAAAGTGCACTTTAAATTGCACTGAAAGTGCACTTGGAAGTGCAGTCGCTGTATCTGAGGGGTAGATCTGAAATTAGGGGAAGGTCTTCTGATTTTATCATCCAACCATGTGCAAGCTAAAATTATGTTTTTTATTTTCCTTGCATGTCCCCTTCAGATCTACAGCCACTGCACTTCCAAGTGCACTTTCAGTGCAGTTTGCACTTGTAGTGCAAAGTGGATTTGCATTTAGTAAATTACGCCCATAGAGAAATACAATCCAAAATTAAATTAAATTAAAGTCAGCATCTTTTCAAGGGACTTACAGGATAGAACATTAATCTTGCAGGATTTTAAATGCATTGTAATATCAAGATATTACAGATATCTAGAAATTATCGATGTCTTACTAGCCTATGCATATAATTCAGGTGACAATCAATCGTACGCTAATAAGAAATAATAAGAGCACCAGTCAACCCACGCTTTCCAAGCTTTAACAAATGTGTCGCAAGAGGCTAATCTATAGGACAGAAGTTTTTCATACTGAAAATTGAGCTTAACTAAAGTGATAGCCTCGTTGTTTTGTCTACTTTTTGATTGTTTTCACTTACCTGGTGTAACTTTAGTAGTTTACACATACTGCTGTTATGACTAAGTGCATTCTATGTGAAACACGTTAACAACTACTGCTGTCATCCTGTATCTAGGAATTGTGATGTTTTTGTACTTTTTTATACAATAGAGTTTATGTTTTTCTGGCTATTGGAGTGCGGTCAACCTCTACTTGTGAATGTTACTTACAATCTGGCCCTTTTATTAGGGAACTTAAACAAGAATTTCAGGCATGGACATTTTTACAACGTGGACCAATGTAACTATAGATAGACCATACCCATGGCAGTGGATGGAAATTATTGTAGTAGACACTGCTACTACACTGACCTCCTCTAGCCTCCATGTTCTACGTGGAAAAGCTGCCCTGCTGCTATGCGAACAAATGAGGTTGCCGTTGAAAGCAGGTGCCATTTAGAGAATACTTTGCATTTTCTCAATGGATGCAAGGCTTTCTCTAATTGAATGAGGTGGAGAATGTAAGGTCATCACTCCACCTCTCCACCTTGTATCATTTCAAAAGAAATGCCATCAGTATTTTCTCAGATAACATATACCTCCTTTACCACATCTGTTCAGGTGCTTCTGGAAGCAGTCACTACATTTGATGTCGGATATAACAAGGAATGAAATCTGGGGGAGGATACATGGTAACATGCATCTCTCATTTCATTTTTAATGTTAATGTGTCATTCTGGCTGCAATTTCTTTAGTAAAACTCAGAATTGACAGCTCTCTCACAGACATTTTCATGCTGAAATTCAGCTCTCATGGCACTATCCAAGTTCTCATGAAACGTCGCTAGTAGAGCAAAGCTTTAATGACACAGTTTTGGGTTATCTGTACCTGTCATACACTTAATGCAGCTCTCATAGCTCTCTCTAGGTCTGACAGGTCCCACAAGCTCTCTTCAGTAATCGGTTGCTACCCAGTTTTGTGCAACTATCTAGTAAAGTGTAGCTCTCATACTTTGGTAAGAGGACCATGTTAACTTTATTTTAATACTTCTAAATGCAATTTTTTTCCTTTATGCATTTCAGCTGTTAAATAAACAGTCACACATTTGCTAGTAGTCTACGAGGGGTGTCTATTAAATAGGAAGACTTTGATCCCACCTAGTAAACAAAGCAGTCAGAACAGGTTATATCTGCATGCGTAGTGACCTTGAACATGTTGGAACCTGCATGACCAGCAGCATCACTCTATGACGTTCAGTTGATTGTAAGTCGCCATTTAGTTTGGTTGCGTTTTCTGTAGTGTGATGGAAAAATGCTAAGTTTAAAAGTTGAACAACGTGTCAATTTGAACTTTTTTGTAAAATTGCACAAAGCACCATCAGAATGTTTTCAAATGCCTACTACAGCTTATGGGAATGGCGACCTGTCTCATGCGCGTGTGTTTGAGTGGCACAAAAGATTCAATGAGGAATGTGAGAATGAATTCCCAAAAGTTAAATCAGTGCTTAACCACTTAAGGACCCCTTCACGCCGATATACGTCGGCAGAATGGCAGGCTGGGCACAATCACGTACCTGTCTCTTTAAGCCCAGCCGTGGGGTCATGATCGCGCCACCGGCGGCGGGCTCACGACCTGGTCCGAAGCTCCGTGACCACGCCCGCGATCGGTCACCGGAGCTGAAGAACGGGGAGAGGTGTGTGTAAACACACCTTCCCTGTTCTTCGTTGTGGCAGTGTCATTGATCATCTGTTCCCTGATATAGGGAAAGACGATCAATGATGTCACGTGTCCAGCCTCGCCCCCCTACAGTTAGAAACACATATGAGGTCACACTTAACCCCTACAGCGCCCCCTAGTGGTTAACTCCTAAACTGCAATTGTCATTTTCACAGGAAACAATGCATTTTTATAGCACTTTTTGCTGTGAAAATGACAATGGCCCCAAAAATGTTTCAAAATTGTCCGATGTGTCTGCCATAATGTTGCAGTCACGAAAAAAATTTGATCGCCACCATTAGTAGTAAAAAAAAATTATTAATAAAAATGCCATAAAACTATCCCCTATTTTGTAAACGCTATAAATTTTGCGCAAACCAATCGATAAATTGCGATTTTTGGGAGATATTTATTATAGCAAAAAGTAAAAAATATAGAATTTTTTTCAAAATGTTGCTCTATTTTTGTTTATAGCGCAAAAAATAAAAACCACAGAGGTGATCAAATACCACCAAAAGAAAGCTCTATTTGTGGGGAAAAAAGGACGCCAATTTTGTTTGGGAGCCACGTCGCACGACCGCGCAATTGTCAGTTAAAGCGACGCAGTGTCGAATCGCAAAAAAGGGGCAAGGTCCTTAACCTGCATAATGGTCCGGGTCTTAAGTGGTTAAAGGGACACGTTTTTAGTCAGTTGATGCTGTAAAGGAAAAAACAGCGAATGTGTTGAAACAACTGACAGAAAAACGTTTTATCACTTGTTAGCCAGGTTTAAATATAACAATTGACAATACACCACTCTACGCATAACAAATAATCTCCCAGAAATGTTTTGCTAATGCAGGTTGAACATGTGTAAATTACATTTTGTAGGGTTAATTCTGAATGCAACACAGATTCTGAATAATCAGCCATAAGCATCCATGAAAGTTCAAATGTGCTCAAAGATATGATGATAATGTGTGTGAGCATTTTTATATACCGGTACTTGTGAAAAATTATTTCTATTGACATTTGTGCTTAAAATTGTAGCTGTTAATCTTGTGCAATGCTGTCTCGGTGGCCTGTGGACCAATTCACATGATATAATGTTTCCTTTATTATCTAAACAAAATTTCATGAACAAGTGCACATACCTTTTATATGCCAAGTCCACCAAAAACAAATATTTAAAGTTACACTAATCTGTAGTTTAAAAATATATATGTATATATTCAGGTATATATGTATGTAGCACGATCCCAGTGCTACTAGGCTTTATAAACAGTTACAACAGTTTTTTTTTTCCCTTTTGGGATAAAGATTTTACATTAAAAAAAGCTGATCATTGTAAACACCCATGTCAGTGATAAATGGTTTGCCTCATCCCTCTAACTGCTACATCTGCAAGAGAGCTTGTTCCCCTGAAAAACAACAGACTTACTGCAAGATCTCCAGGGAAAACAAAGGATTGTGGGCCAGATCCACAAAGCAGATGCGCCTACTTAACTCGAGATACGCGGCGTAATTGAAATTTGCGCCGCGCATATTTTTGCACCTGATCCTCAAAACGAGATACGCCTGAAATTCCGGTTTTTCCGTCCTACCTAAAACAATTACATCGGCGCTTCTTCGCGCGCAAAATACGCTAGACACGCCGCTGTTTTGATAGGCAAAGATGCAAATGAGGGAGATAAGGCGATCCACAAAATTAAGTGTGTGCGGCGTAGATTACGCCCTGTGCGCTTCTGTTAGTTTCCCGGAGCAATTTTACACTTTATAAAAGCAGCCCTAATTTTACCCTAATTTGTGGCCACATCAGTGATTGACTCCTTAATTGCACCCAGGCTGGCCTCCATCTGGCTCAGAGTCTGCTTGATCTGAGCCAGATTGTGGGTCTGCCGGGCATTGTCCCTCTGCAGATTGGCCGGCAGACGCTCGGCCACCCCCCTGGTCTCTTGGGTCGCCATCCTGCCTGCAGCCGTGTCTTGTGGCCTGGGAGGAGGGGAGAGAGAGACCCTTGTGGGTTGAGGCCTGTTGGGGGAGGAGTGGGAGGGGCTACCCCTGATGGTGGCCTGACTGCTGCCAGCCTCAGGGGTAGCCTCAGGGGTAAACAAATCCGAGGCCAAAAGGACTTCCCTGCCAATCTCCATATCTTCAGCCTACACCCCCTCATCCTCCTCCCCCTCAACCTCCTCATGAGGGGAGGTGTGGCCACTCCCCTCCCCTGGGGACTCCTGCCCTTCTTGGGACTCCTCAGCAGCCTCTTGTCCTGGGGATGGTGCAGCAGCCTGGCCCGATGGCCCAGCAACCTCCTGGCCCAGAAACCTCCTGGCCATCTGTGGAAGACACAAAACATTCACAGGTTGGAGGATCCACACACTTGGCACATCTTCCCTTCCCCCACCCACACATGCTAATCACCAGATAGAAAAACCAAAAACGTACCTGTCCTCACAGGAACATCTGATTGATAGCCACGCAGGCCCACCACCTGCTGTGGGTGGAAACGCCGGGCCACTGCCCATTCCTCCTCACTCAGCCTGATGGGGCAGGGTCCGCCTCCTCCAGTGCCCGTGGCATGGGCATTGATCTTGGCCATCTTGTCCCGGACCAGGCTCTTAAGATCGTTGATCTTCTTTTGTATGCCAGCGGGGGTCCTCGTCTCCCCCCCCCCGCCGCATTGATCTGATCCGTTATTTTTTGGATGATCGCCTTCCTCTGGGCCAGGGAGGTGTTCCGGCTCTCAGGGCCATGTAAATAACGCCCATATTGGACGATGGCCCGAGCAAGTATCTGCTTCTCTACGACAGAAAAATGTAACTTCCTGCGCTTGGGTGCCATCACAGCCACCACTCAGCACCAATAAAAAACAAACACAACAAACAAACAAAAATACTCACACAACAAACAAACAAAAATACTCACACAACAAACAAACAAAAATCAAAACACACAAGCAGACAGCTACTACAAATTCAAAAACAAACACGCAAAAAACAAACAGAAAATACACTCAGAAAAAAAACAATCAGAAAATACACTTAGGAAAAATAAACTACAACTACACTCTACTACTCCTCCAAAACTTTTATCTCACACACAACTCACCAACACACACCAACAAACGACAGAGCAGAAGCAACTTGCTCTAGGAAGGGTAACACAGGGATATACTTTTGCAAGGGAAGTGTGTTTGTCTGGGGCTATTTATACACAGGGCGATCCTCAAACTAAGTACGCTTGACCTTTTTCCTATCTCACTGATTGCGCCAAGCAAAGTTCTGCACATGCCCAGTGAGGAGCAGATTCGTGCGCGCATGCGCAGTACGGCCGGCCCTTCATTTGCATGGGGTCACGGCTCATTACAATGAGGCACGCCCAATTCCTTCCCACTTGCAATAACCCCACCTTACGTCTCGGAATTTAAGTTATACTTGCGCAATTTTGGACGCAAATGCGCTGTGGATACGGCACTTACGACACAAAATTAGGGCGCCGTAACTTAAATGACATAAGTTTTGAGTAACTTAATTTGCGCCGCTGTTTGTGGATCTGGCCCAGAAAACCTAAAAAAAGAAAACAAATGCAGCCACTGCATGTAAGAATTGGTAAGCTGCAATATATTAAATGTTAGCTTTTGAGTTTAATATTGCTTTTAGCATTGTGCTCTCCTATGCAAAACCTTTTACACATCTGTAGTTTAAGAGCTTTGTTTATGCTTGAAGCTATGTACACTCTTTTTTAAATATCTGAATTTACAGACGTCTCAGAGAGATTTAAAGTACCACCTAATGAAAAAGCTCTGGGGTTCCTTGAGACCAAAGGTACAACTTCACATTCACCAGATGTTCATTATATTATCAAGTGACCCGTAACATTTTATGGATTATACTGTGTTTGGCGCGGTCTATGTGCCTATATAAGTATACCAAGTGCACACAGTGTAACTTTTAAGAGAAAAAAGGTTTGATACAAGCCTATACATGGTGTATATTTTTTGTTAAGCAAGATAAAAATAGACATGTATTTTAAAATGCAATAAAAAGAACAACGTAGTAAAAAAGGGGAAAAAAAAGGTTTCTAATAAAAAGCAATATAAAATATATGTCTTAAAATTATTTTTACAATTATAAGTGCAGTATGTCAATCAGTGATCAGCTCGCTGTTATTTCTCTAATCTTGCTGACATCTATCATCACCTGTGACAAAGGAAAACACTTTCCCACCATCTGTAGCAGCTACTAAGGAAATAAAGGGCATTGGATCTCCCCATATAAAAACACAGGAGCATGAAGCATTTTCATGTCTTGTAGATTGGGTAGAAGGGCAGTAAAAAGTGGTGACTACTGTTGCTGGGTATTTTGCACAGATCAGCATCAGCTACATAAGTAAAGGTTCATTTACAACATACAGTCATGGCCGAAATTGTTGGCACCCCCAGAGATCTTTCCAGAAAATCAAGTATTTCTCACAGAAAAGTATTGCAGTAACACATGTTTTGCTATACACATGTTTATTCCCTCTGTGTCTATTGGAACAAAACAAAACAAAGGAGGAAAAAAAGAAAATTGGACATAATGTCACACAAAACTCCAAAAAATGGGCTGGTCAAAATTCTTTGCATCCTTTCAAAATTGTGGATAAATAAGATTGTTTCAAGCATATGATGCACCTTTAAACTCACCTGGGGCAAGTAACAGGTGTGAATAAAGAGAAAAAATGTATCATAGCACAGAGTGGTACTGTGGATACATTAAAGTAGTAAGTGTGCCGCGTCCTGATATAATGTCAAGGAAGAAGAATATAAGGGCTTTGTAGGCACAGTAATAGACCATATTTTATGAAAAAATATAAAAAAAATATTAAGATAATTGACATAAAACACACAATTCTCAAGAGCCTAAATAAGGCGTCATAATTCAATAGGGTTATTTATAACTACCTCATCCAACAATTTTACTGTTAAAGTAATTTTAATATAATATTTTCCACATCACAATAGTGCTCAGCCTGGCCTCTTTATGGCTATTTGTGGCTCGGATGCCTTATACCTGGCTTATTTCCCCTTTAGTGAGAGCAGTTGTGCTTTATGTGTTGTTGATCCGCATATATATTGATGTAAAATATTCTGTACCTATTGTGATTTATATTTGTTTGCTTTACAAATTCTCTCCCTTTCTACAGCCTACTCAACAAAGGCTTTTGAAGAAGCATGGATACACGCAAGACATATCAAGTCTATCCATCTCCCATTCCAATCTACATTAGTGCAAGTGGTTAATCAACCTTCCAAGCCAACCGTATTTTGATTGTTTTATCGTCTTGGAAGTTATCTTACTATGGGTTTTTCCACTAATATTACCTATGTTTTTTGGCTCTGTATGGGTGTCTGTTGAATTATGATGCCTTATTTCGGCTCTTGAGAATTGTGTGTTTTATGTCAATTATCTTAATACATTTTTTATATTTTTTCATAAAATATGGTCTATTAATGTGCCTACAAAGTCCTACGCAAAGAAAAGAACAAAGTACCTACAGTGAAATATGGTGGAGGTTCAATGATGTTCTTGGGTTGTTTTGTTGCCTTTGGCACTGGGTGCCTTGAATGTGTGCAAGGAATCATGAAATTGCTGTTGGGAAAAGGCGCCCTTCCAATAAGAGAGACCCGGAGCAGTTTGCAAAAGAAGAGTGGTCCAAAATTCCGGGTGAGAGGTGTAAGAAGCTTATTGATAGTTATAGGAAGCGACTGATTTCAGTTATTTTTTCCAAAGGGTTTGCAACCAAATATTAAGTTAAAGGTGCCAAGAATTTTGACCAGTCCATTTTTGAAATTGTGTGACATTATGTCCATTTTGCTTTTTTTCCTCCCTTTTTTTGTTTTGTTCCAATACACACAAAGGGAATAAACATGTGTATAGCAAAACATGTGTCGCTGCAATACTTTTCTATGAGAAATACTTGATTTTCTGTAAAAAATTCTGGGGTGCCAAAAATTTCGGCCATGACTGTATAGCAGTGCCCAAAGATAACTCTGACATTACAAAAAACCTGCACTTTACGATTAGCACATGTAATGCTGTAGAAGATTGTCTAATGCCACGTACACCCAATCATTTTTCGGCATGAAAGAAAAACAATGTTTTTCGGCATGTAGAAAAAACAAAGTTTTTCCAACTTCATCATTAAAACGATGTTGCCCACACACCATTGTTTTTAAAAAAATGCTCTAGCAAAGCGCGGTGACGTACAACACGTACAACAGCACTATAAAGGGGAAGTTCCATGCGGATGACGCCAACCTTGGGGGTGTTTTAGCTGATTCCGTGTTCGTAAAAGACGATTCGCTCTTTTCTTTCTGTTACACCGTGATGAATGTGCTTACTCCATTATGAACGGTAGTTTTACCAGAACGAGCGCTCCCATCTCATAACCTGCTTCTGAGCATGCGTGGGTTTTTAACGTCGTTTTAGCCCACACACGATAATTTTTTACAACCCGAAAAACGACATTGTTTAAAACGTTGTTAAAAAATGCAGCATGCTCGAAAAATGTTTTTTGTCGTTTTTAAGAACCTGAAAAAAAGATGTGAAGCCCACACACGATCATTTTAAATGACATTTTTTTAAAACAACGTTTTTTTCATGCCGAAAAATTATCGCGTGTACGCGGCATAAGGCTCGTTTTTACTGTGATTTTACCGATATTTGTGTTTTGTAAATTTGCCGGCTTTGGTCTGGTATGGATTTGGAGGGGACACCCCCACGCCAAAATGAAGTGGGGTTTCCCCCAAAATCTATACTAGACCCTTATCCGAGCATGCAGCCAGGCAGGTTAGGAAAGGAAAGGGACAAGTGACCGCCCCCAGCTCCTGAACCATTCCAGGCCACATGCCCTCAACATGGGGGAGGAGATGCTTTGGGGGGGGGGGCTCTGCACATTGTCTCAATATTGATGGGGACAAGGGACTCTTCCCCACAACCCTGACGGTGGTTGTGGGGGTCTGCGGGCAAGGGGCTTATTAGCATCCGTAAGCCCCCTTTAACAAGGGTCCCCCAGATCCCGGACACCTCTATATGAATGAGTATGGGGTACCCCTACCTATTCACCAAAAAAGTAGTGTAGTGTTACAATTGTCAGTTTTTGACAAGTCCTTTATTAAAAATGTCTTCTTCTTCCCTGCTTTTTCCTCCGGTCTTTTACTTTTCTGGTCCTCTTCCTCCGGGGTTCTTCTTTGTCCGCCGCCGGCCCTGCTGCCAATCTGCTGAAAATAAAAAAAGCGATCCTCCTCTGATGCTTCACCCCACCGATCTGTCCGCTTCGATGTTGCACCTTTCATATATAACTGTAGGGCAAGGCAATCAGATGGCGTCACCCAGAGACCCCACCCCTTGTGACGTCACAGACCTATCATGCCACGAGCAGTGACGTTACATAGTTAGGTTGAATAAAGACACAAGTCCATCTAGTTCAACCATAAAAATAAATAAATAAAAAATAATACCATACAATCCCATATACCCAGTCCTATACCCACAGTTGATCAAGAGGAAGGCAAAACGCCCCAGTAAAGCATGATCGGCTACAGCAGGGAAAAAAATCTACATTTTCACAGCTTACTGTGTAGAAACCTCTCCGTATTTGGAGATGAAATATCCTTTCTTCTAGGCGTAAAGAGTGCCCCCTTGTCCTCTGTGTTGACCGTAAAGTTAATAACTCAACACCAAGTTCACTATATGGACCCCTTATATATTTGTACATGTTGATCATATCCCCCCTTAATCTCCTCTTCTTAAGAGAGTTTCTCTAATATTTCCTCATAGCTGAGTTCCTCACATTCTTCAGTTCCCTCGATATCCTTTTTGGGAACTGGTGCCCAAAACTGAACTGCATATTCCAGATGAGGTCTTACTAATGATGTGTACAGGGGCAAAATTATATCTCTCTCTCTGTCCATACCTCTATTAATACAAGAAAGGACTTTGATCCCTTTGGAAACCGTAGCTTGGCATTGCATGTTATTAATGATCTTATGATCTAGGGGGCGGGTCTCTGAATGATGTTATCCACCCCATCGCAGCGTCGAAGGAGGTTATTTTTTTTTATTTTTTTCGGCGGTAGTGGCGACGGAGGAAGAAGAAGACTAGAGGAAGAAGATGGAGGAAGAAGCGGGGGAAGAAGACATTTTTATTAAAGGACTTGTCAAAAAAAACCTGCTCGAAGCAAGCCCCCATTTTGAGGGCATGCAGCCCGGTATGGTCCAGAAGGGGGTTGCTTCCTCGTCCCCTCCCTTTCCTGAACTGTCAGTCTGCATGCTCAGATAAGGGTCTGATATGGATTTTTTTTTGGGGGGGGGGGCATTATGCCATTTAAAAAAAATACAAAATGAAGGAAGAACATTCTGGACAGCCGCACTCCAAAAATAAATTGCTTTTATTTTAAAATAAAAAAAACACACAAAAAGCATGCCACAGCAGAAAAAGCTGATGCATTTCACACCAAACTTTAGAGCTTATTCATAGCATAGTATCTTAGAGCAGTAATTCCTCTTTTTCATTTAAAAAAAAATAGTTGACGTGTTTATTGGCTCCCAGTGCTGTCAATTAAAGCCAGTGAAGAGGAAGTGGGGCCAGAGCGAAGTCCTGCTGTCTGTGTCAATAGACACAGCAGCGACGATCAGGAACGAGCACACACGAGTGCCCCATGGGAAGCGGCTTCCCGTGGGGGCACTGGACATAGAGGAGGAGCCAGGAGTGCTGGCGGGGGACTCAAGAAAAGGAGGTTCAGGGGCGCTTTGTGCAATTACTTTTGCACAGAGCAGGTAAGTAAATTCTAATTGCACTGGTTTTTATAGGGCTCCCTTAAGGCAACGTATGCAAGACAAAAATGAGCCAAATTTTTTTTTCAGGAAAGGCTTTGAAGCTGGTATACTGAGACAAGGAAGGTGTTGTTCCCTTAGTGTAAAGTGGATATAAACCTGATTCATGGAATTTGACCTAGGCAAATATATCTGCAGTGTTTTATTATCTCTCATCAAAGCTCTAAGTCCTGTGTCTTTCTGCTGCTCCATTTTTCTGTTATTAGCATGAAAACATCTGACAAGTTCTCTGACACAGGAGATAAACACAATGAGGGCTATTTACGAAAGGGAAATCCACTTTGCCAAGTGCACTTGAAATTGCACTGAAAGTGCACTTGGAGGTGCAGTCACTGTAGATCCGAGGGGGACATGCAAGGAAAATAAAAAACAGCATTTTAGCTTGCACATGATTGGATGATAAAATCAGCAGAGCTTCCCCTAATTTCAGATCTACCCCTCAGACTTCCAAGTGCACTCTCATTGCACTTTGCACTTGTAGTTTGCACTTGTAGTGTAAAGTGAATTTGTCTTTCGTAAATAACCCCCCCCAATGTTCACTATCTAAAGAATATAGCAAACTGAAGACAGCAGATATACATGTAAAACGTATGTAGGGAGATTTGTTTATTCTCTGTGTATCATCTGAGGCTGTTCACTTCACTAGGCATATGTGAGGGTTTACATTCACTTTAAAGTGGTTGTAAAGGCAGAAGGTTTTTTATCTTAATGCATTCTATGCATTTAGATAAAAAGCCTTCTGTGTGTAGCAGCTCCCCTCAGCCCCCCTAATACTAACCTGCACCCCATCTCTGTCCAGCAATGTGCACGAGTGCCTTGGCCAGGACTCTCCCTCTTGATTGGCTGAGACACAGCAGGGGGCAGGGTCAAACCACACAGAGCTGCAGCTCGGCTTGGGTGCCCCCATAGCAAGCTGCTTGCTGTGGGGACCCTCAACGGGAGGGAGGGGCCAGGTGCACCAAAGAGTGACCCAAGAAGAGGAGTATCGGGGCTGCTTTGTGCAAAACCATTTCACAGAGCTGGTAAATATACCATGTTCATTATTTTTAAAGAAAAAAAACAAGACTTTTGTATTAATTTAACTCACTTGGAACTAACCTAGCTGCAAAATCTCCAAAAGCTTGATTATCTCATTCTGCATATTCGATCATTTGAAATGAATATACCCTGGCAATGGTTTGACATTCATTCGATGGATGCCTTATAACACCCCCGGTAACAGTCAGAGAGACGAGATAGTGAGATTACACACACATATTAATCACACTCTATCTAATATATTTTTACATGCCAATAGAGATTTTACATAAACCTCACATTTCAACAATTCATAAAATGTTGCAGTTCAGTGGCACCGTGGTTCAGTTAAAGTAATCAGAATCATCCATTTAACAAGTGACGGACATTTAATTGAACCATTTTAAACTGCAAAGGAATACTTTTTGGTATTTTCTCTTTTTTTTATGCAGTTCACATGAATCATCTTTTTGGAGCTTACTGACATTCAAGTGGTTTCATTTTTCATGTAATGTTGGGTCCTGTTTTTAATTATAGAACTGATGTAATGTTCTCAATAAAGAAAATAGAGCTAGCACGCTCATGGAGAAATTTACAAATGCTGCTCTGGTAACTGAAATAAAAGTCATTAGTTAGTAGCTGATTGGAAGATATATTTATGTATCTGCCCATTCCATGGGTTTGAGGCCAATCCTTCTGTTTTTAGATTCACAGTTCTGGTGAATTTATGTGCATATTTACCCAGTGGAATTGTTGTAAACCATAATGCACTGCGTGAGCTTTGAATTGTGGCTAGCAGGCTTAGAAGGGCCAATAAGGGGGCTTTTGTTAAAGGGGTTCTATGGTCACAGCATACACTTTCAATTTATAACATCAGCATTATAATAGCAGAATAAACCAGTTATTTTTGATAGCCTAATACACAGGTGTCAAACACAAGGCCCGCAGGCCGAATCCGGGCTGCCGGTCATTTCATGTGGCCCTCGCACCTCTCAATGCATCCAGCTTCTTCCCAGCAGCAGCATAAGGAAAGGGGGGTGCACTGTGATGTAGGGGAGAGTGGGGGACTCAACTACTGATAGTGGGAGGGCTCTTGACATCTAATGTAAGCGGAGGGGATGCGCTGGACATCTAATCTTACAGATACAACCGACCCTTTTGGGGGCAATCGTAATAAATGCTGATGCGGCCCAGGATGAAATTGAGTTTGACACCCTTGGTCTAATATATGCTTATTGGAAAAACATCCTTTTATGTTGTGAGTGCTGCCTGTCTGCTGGCCGTCTCTTTCCACAAATTCCTTGATTCCCTGCTTGCTTTGCAGTTTTGCCTCTGCTATTCACTTTTAATTTCTATTGGCTACATATCCCTTGCTGTCTACAAACAGAGATTCCTCTACCGATTCCAGAAACTCATCCTCTTAGCACCTCTATAGTTCAGAAGACAGACTCTGTGAATTCTGTGACACAGCAATGTCTATCAACAGGGCATAATAAATATGTGTCACAGAATTCAAGGAAGTAAATGCATAGGGATCTTTACAAAGTATGTTTACAAACTTCAAGATCATTCAGATTATAATAGGAACAGAATAGAAGTCATTGGAATACAATGAGGAAATGGAATATATGATTTTCCATTTTGATCATAGATAAGCTGTAAGTAAGCTTTTTTTCTCTAAACAATGGAGGGGACAAAGCAGCCATAGTTTCAGTGATGCTACACATCTTTTACAATAATAAACCATGCAAACATCTGTTTTATCTGTTTCCTAATGGTCACGTGACAGCACTACCCTAGGTCCAGGGTAGCTACTGCGAGAGCCAATGACAATAAGGAATTCCCAGAGCAATGACATTACCCCACTGGCACTAATGTTATGGGCATTGTCGGAGTCTCCTCCATCAGAAGCAGCAGCTGCACAGCGTCAGAGCTATGTGGTCATGTGAACGCTAAGAAACAAATAAAACAGGTATTTACACTGCTTAATGTTACAAAGGATAGGCAGCTTATTCAGGGACATTTTATGAAATCAATGGGCCTGTTTGCAGCTGGGACACATTGCTTAATAATAAAATAAAAATGTGGCATGCTTAGTGCTCCATGGAGAGTAATATGGGTGGCCAAATTGCATTAACAGTGTGAGGGGCTTAAAGGGGCCTGGTTAATTAAAATAAAAGTATTTTGTTCCCATAAAATATATTTAGACTGCTGTGCCACAAGCAAAGGGCTCACAGACATGTGTAAGCCTCAGCAAAATCATAAAAAAAAAAAATGGAAATAAAATTCTTCCATTACATATGATTCTGAGCCTATCTTACAGAAGAACTTCACTAGAATAGTCAGGTATTGCTTAGCTACCAGAAACTGTTAAGATAATGAACACTTTGGTGAGAAGGCTGTAATGTACAATAAGGGCCCAGATTCTCAAAGGACTTACGACGGCGTAGCGCCATGTATGCCGTCGTAAGTCCGATTGAGAGCCGTCGTATCTATGCGGCTGATTCTTAGAATCAGTTACGCATAAATTTGGCTAAGATACGAGCGGCGTAAGTCTCTTACACCGTCATATCTTAGGGTGCATATTTACGCTGGCCGCTAGGTGTCGCTTCCGTAGATTTATTTGCGTTGAATATGCTAATGAGCTAGATAAGCCGATTCACGAACGTACGTGCGCCCGGTGTAGAAAGATACGTCGTTTACGTAAGACATACGCCGGCGTAAAGTTACCCCTCATAAAGCAGGGGTAAGTCATGTTAGGTATGGACATCGGAAAAGTCGGAACAGCATCGTGTTTTACGTTGTTTGCGTAAGTCGTCCGTGAATGGGGCTGGACGTAAGTTACGTTCACGGCAACTAGGCACTGAGCGGGCGTAATTTAATTTGAAAATTCGACGTGATACTGAGCATGCGCGCGCATGTGCCGTTCGAAAAAAGCGTCATTTACGCGGGGTCATGATTAGTTTACATAAAACACGCCCCCCTGTTCCTCATTTCATTTAGGCGCGCTTACGCCGGCACATTCACGCTACGCCGCCGTAACTTTAGACGCTTAAGTGCTTTGTGAATACAGCACTTGCCTCTCTAAGTTGCGGCAGCGTAGCGTAACTACGATACGCTACGCCCACCTACATTTACACCGCTGACTGTGAATCTGGCCCATAGTGTGTATAGTGCAAGAGTATGTAATGTACAATATAGTGTATATAGCGCAGGAATATGTAATGTACAATATAGTGTGTATAGTGCAAGAGTATGTAATGTACAATATAGTGTATATAGCGCAGGAATATCATATGTAATGTACAATATAGTGTATATAGTGCATGAGTATGTAATGTACAATATAGCATATATAACACAGGAGCCTGTAATGTACAATATAGTGCAGGAGTGTGTAAAGTACTATATTTTGTATATAGTGCAGGAGACTGTAATATCCAATATAGTGTATATAGCGCAGGAGTGTGTAATGTACAATAAAGTTTATATAGCACAGGAGTGTGTAATGTACAATAAAGTTTATATAGCACAGGAGTGTGTAATGTACAATATAGTACAGAAGCCTGTAATGTACAATATAGTGTATCTAGTACATCCTCAGTCTAGACAGCCACTCCCTTCCTCAGTCTTCACAGCCCCCATCCTCAATCTTCATGGTCCCCCCATCTTCGGTCTTCACGTTTCTCGTCCATCCTCAGTCCTCACAGTCCCCTCATCCTCAGTCTGCACAGTCCCCATCCTCAGTCTTCACAGTCTCCCTGTCATGTATCTGGGTGATTTTGAACCTGGAGTCTACTGATTATAGTCCTGCATCTCTATTCACTCTGCCATAGGAGGATCTGACTGTTTGCAGCATATACTCTGCTTCTGCCACATGGAATCTTTAGCACCACCTGCCTTCCAGCTGCAGCCAATCTGCAATTAGCTCAGCCTTTAAATACCAGCATTTTCTGTGCTGTGGGCCCATTTGTGTGGATTTTCTTTCCCTGGGTTTCTGCCCTCCTGTGAACTGCTGAACTTCCGGTTTTTGACCCATGCCTAATTTCTTGACTACATTTCCGCCTGATGATTCTGCTTACCTCTGCAAGACTATGAATGACCATGGCTATTCTTCTGGATCCTGACTGTGTGCCTTTCTGACAGATTTGTTGCTGACCCCGCCTGCCTGACTACGCTTCTACCTCTACCCTCTGCCTAAGCTCCACTTCGGACTTTACCTTACAACAGGTACTTACACTCTCCCATCCTCAGTCTGCACAGCCCTCCCCATCCTTAGTCTGCACAGCCCATCCTATCCTCAGTCTGCATGCCCCCCCCCCCATCCTCAGTGATCACAGTTCCCATCCCTCCCTTAATTCACAGAGCTCACCTCAAAGTCCCAGACATTTTTCTCGCAGGCATGGATGACATCAGCACCTGTCGTTCTCAGCTCCAGCAACAGGAACTGTGTATGACTGATAATCAAGTCACATGGTATCCTCTGTGACATAAGGCAGAGAGTGGACAATGACAGCCATGCCTGCAGTGCCTCAGCCTTGTCTCCTCCGCGTGTGCAGTGTAGGCCAGAGCACAGTGAGCCACGTCCTCTTGCTCTGGGCCCATTTGTGTGGATTTACACCCATGGATGATAGGCTTTAGTAAAGAGTATCTAGCCTATCCTTATTTAATTTTGATTATTAGCTACTTGGACAATCAAACTATATGTTGCCTTTTTTTCTGTTTTTATTATTGTTTTTTTTTTTTGTCTTTCATTTAATTTTGTGGCTGCTCTAAAGATGGCTCTCCCTAAACTTTTTTTTTTTTTTTTTTTTTTTGCTGCAAGGCTTCCCCATAAAAATGGGCTTTTGTTTCAGAGGTGTTTTTTTTTTTTGGGGGGGGGGTAATCTTTTTTGAGGGTTCTTTATTCTTATTCTATGTTGAAGGAGCCTTTTTTAAGTTGCTCAACCAGCACATTCACTAATCTACATATAACTTTTAACACTTTATTTTGATGCCCCAGAAGAAAATTTGCATCTTCACCACTGCTTTCCTTTTATTCATATTCAACCTGTAACCAGTGACATGTGAACATTTATTGTGGAATATTAGCAGGCAGTTGAATATAGACAGACCACACCTCATGGCAAGGAAAAGAAATACACTTCGTAATGGTCGAGGATTGGGGCGTGGTGGGTGAGGGCAAAATGACAAGCAATATTCAGCAATTGCCAGTTTCTCCTCAGAAGATGAAAGCCTAGTTATAATGTGCCAAGCTACTCTGTAAGATTGTATATCACCAAGTTGCTTGTTATAACAACATTCCATACACAACATAAGACTTGGCTACAAATAAGCTGACTTCACAGGAGTACAAACTACCATCAGAGACACCTTATTTGATGCTTCCTGATAAATGTATTTAAAAACCCTTCTCCCAAAACGAAGAAGAAATTATTTGGCCTATAAATAGGGCTCCGTCCAATGGATATTTAAAACAATTACATATCTTTTGAATACTGGGCCTCATCAAAATATAGCAATGGTATTCCTAAAGTAATGTCTCCCTTTTAAAAGGCTAATTTGCATATACTTACCTATCTGCAATTTGTATTCCAAGGAAATGTATCTTGAGACCTGAGCCCTCAGTAGTTGTGAGGAAACTTAGCTTACCTTTCCATTACCTCTTGCAGTCTTTGGTGATTTTCAAACCCCGAACCTTGTTTCCCCTGTTGCTTTGTATTTGGCTTTGATGTTTGCCATTTTAATGTAGGGAAGCTTCAAAGGTATTGTGACGGTATTAGAATGATATCCCCGTCAAAGATTCCCTTCTTCCCATAAAAGAACATCCCATCCTGGAATCGCCATAATAAGCCACACATGAGTCAGAGCTTACTGCTGGAACAAGACAGTTTAATGGCAGCTTGCTGCTGGTATATATGCAGTTTACAAGCTAAATCCTCAATCAAGGAACAATGAAATCTCCACCCCCTTTCCACACACAGTGGGGGCTCCCATACAGATTATTAGGCAGACACTTCGGAGTCGACCCTGAAAACATTTCTTTAGATAATGACATCAGTGAAGGTAATTACTAGTTGTACAGAATACATTATCTAGACAGCTTGGCCCCGCATGTAGAAGAGATAATTACCACAATGAAGCAATCAGAATAATTAACATGAGCCACTTCTAATCACAGTAACAGTAAACACAGGTCTCCTTCACACAACACAATAGATCAATAAACCTTTTAACAGAGGAGTGAGTCACACCTGAAATCACCTGTTACCTCTAACACACACAATTACTAGCAGGGAGAATTACACTGACGCATATGCTTCACAATGGCCCCCCTTTTTCTCCCTGCTCCGGCAACCCGGTTGGACCTTCCCTGGTCCAGTAGGGTTGACGGGTTCAGAGCTTTTAGTCCGAGGTTAACTCCGTTTGGCGTGACTGACCTCCCTTGGCAACTG